>NC_056749.1:76858798-76966298 GCF_019279795.1 Protopterus annectens | reverse complement strand
GAAACCATTCTGACTATTGTAACGAATTGCCCCTTCAGTAGTGCCTTTTTCTGGTGCACTGGGTGCTAACTGTCAAAATGTAAAAATGTGTTTGAATAGGTAGATTTTAAATATAATTTAGAAACAAAAGTTTTTTTCTCATAGTCTTTGACAACAGTGACATCAAGAAAATTCAGTTTGCCCTTATCAGTGTTTAAAGTAAATTTAAGAAAATCAGTAGTGTTACTGATGCACTGATAAAATTCCTCCAATTTTTCTTTACCACCCTTCTATAAAAGAACTATATCATCCAGGTAGTGTCCATAGAGAGCCCAGGAGTCCTTATAATATGAATTCATAATGTACTCCTCCTCCCAGTAAGCCAAAACTAAATTGGCAAAAACTGGGGCACAACAGGCTCCCATGGCCACTCCTTGAAATGATGTCCTTCATAACTCAAAAAGTTATTCTCTAAGACTTGTTCCATACAAGTCCTAAGAGTGTGGTTGATGTTAAACCCTAGTTCAGTGTGCCTACTCAGACATTCATAGAACCAGTACAGCCCCTCCTCATGTGGTATTACTGAGAATAAATCTTTTATATCTGAAGTGGCCATAATCAGTCCATCGTCATACATTTCTGGTTGTATGTTACTGAGAAAGTCCCAGGAATCTTTTATAATCCAAGGCCTTTTTTCCACTATGCCCTTAAGTTGAAAGTCAATGTATCTAGCAATATGTTTTCGATGCCTTGGCATACACAATAGGACAAAGAGGAGGGTTGACAATGGACTTGTGTATCTTTGGAATGCCAAAGATAGTAGGTGTTCTGGGGTTCTTAAAATCCAAAAAATCATGCATGTCAAGACTAATTTGCCCATTAAACAACAGTTCCTCTACAGTGAGGTCAATTTTCCTGTAGGCTAGGTTCATCTTGTTGACTGAGACTTCACAGTAAGTACCGCTATACGATAATTCAAACATTTTGCTGTTATAGTCCAAAATGTTCATTATGACAAGCCCTCCACCTTTATCAGGTTTCATGAGTCTAATGTTGTCATTACAGATAATATCCTGTAACAGGCACCACTCTCTCTCATCGAAGTTGTTAGTAATGCCCTTCTGATTATATTTTAATAAGTCCCTAATGTCGTTTTCACAAAGTGTTTCATATATTGACACTAAAGGGTGGGAAGGTGGAATAAAAGTGCTGGGCCTGTGTAAACAATTAAGGCCATCAATGGATGTCATGTTACAGAAATGCATACTTAAATTTAACTTTCTAACAGTTTAAAATTCAAAATGCTGTCAACAATATTGACATATCTGCCAGGAACAAAATTTAGACCTTTAGAAAATAGGTTTGCCGACTCAACATCAACATTCACTTGACTGTAGTTGTACATAATAAAATCAGCATCTACATTTTGGATGATGATTACATACTGGTCATCAGAGTTAATTACCTCTGGTAAGCTCTCCTTCCTCCCCTCCATTGTTGGTAGTGATTGTTGAAAGAACCAGTCCTCACCCCCCTCTGGTTCCTGATCCTTTCGGACCTCCTCAATGGTGGGGGATCTAAAGGGATGTCCTTGTTTATATAATCGTTAACCTCAATGTTCTCATTGACTTCCTCATTACAAGCGAGTGTTGTTTACTAAAACACCTAGCCTCTTGTCCCCCAGGTGGATCAGGCTAAGCCTTTCCGGCTTCATAATCTCCCTTGTCCCTTTTTAGCTTGCGTTGTTTCCTTATTTTCAGTTCAACTAACCCATCATCCCACATTTTTAAAAATGCTATGGAAATCATTCTTTTTACATTGAAACAATCAGTCATTCTTAATACAAGATTCAGTCTTGTCAATGTCTCTAATAATTAGCACCATTTTTTCTGTTGTTGTCAGCAATAAGAAGTTTAAGAAACTTATGTCCCTGTTTGTTGAAGAAAGCGATCAAATCCTGGTGAAGCTGTGAGTTTTTAATGAGACTGGAAGGATATTTCCACAGTCTCAGTCCTTTTGGTACCTGTTCACGGTTTGCACATTCCTGCAGGTACGAATTCTCAAGTTGGAGCTTCTTATATTTGTAAATTAAATCCTGAAAATGATCCAGCTGTTAGTCCATAGTCATAATGGGTTCGTCTGGCTGGTCCCCATTGCTGTCAAGCCTCGTCCCATTTCTGAGCCATTCCTCTGTCGAAAAAGATGCCGCAATTGCATCACTTCCTCTTAAAGCCGTTTGTGTTGTCCCATAGATAGAACCGCAGGAGTTATTCGACCTAGCAAAGGTACTGTGCATGTGGTCACTATTACTACATTGTCTCTGTGCTGGAGTAATGAAAGAAGAGTCACTTAGCTGTGAAGCAGCAGTGGCGATGTTTTCATTACTTGAAGCCCCCATAGTTCCATTAATACTTTGCTGCTGAAATAAAGTATCGACCTTTGTGTTAAGGTCCTTAACTGAAGCAGCTAAGGAGGCTAATGCCTCAGCCAAAGTAGATAAATCCATACTGCTCGAGGTGTTATCAGATAAGCCTACTTCCATACAGTCCAACCAATATGTGAAAGCACAAAACACAAACCAAGCAACACAAAAAAATTGGAGAAGGGAATCCAAATAAGCCACGAAGCAGGTATTCCAAACTCAAGTTTATTAAATCCAATCCAATTAAGCGCTTTCGTCAGCAAATCTGACTTCATCAGAATAATGAACATTAAAGCCAAGTACCTTATATACCCTCCTCCAGCACAGGTGACATGACATCACATCCTCAAAACCTATAATACATCACATCCTAGATGAAATAAAACATATAAAAAGCTATCAGAAAAGATCATATATTAAAAAATATATAAATAAAAATACCTAAAATATGTATCACATAATATTAAATCAGAAAAAAATGACCTCATGTCAACATTACATGTAAAACATAGATTTAAGCTTCAGCAAGGGCATAATACTAATATGGTCATTGAGACCTGGATATGAGCCAGCACAAGAGGTTCTCTGGTTTGATTCTCGGCTGGGGTGCCTTCTGTGCGGAGTCGGCATGTCCACTCTACATTCGTGTGAGTTTTCTCCGGGTACTCTGATTTCCTCCCACATTACAAAGACATGCATCTGTTGCATTTCTCTCTGGGCCTTTGCTGAAAATTGGCTTTGTTCCAAGTCGGACTTTCCCAGTAAACAAATGATAAATAAGTAAAAATACATTATGTTAGTTCTAAGTGGAATCTTCCGGTGTTTACACAATCTTGAAAACTCTATTTTATGGAAAAGTGTCTTTCTTATTATTAAATTCAGTCACATAGTATATTATACTGAGCTTCAAATGAAATATTAAAAGTTTGTTTAACTATGTGGATGATTGCTTTATGCTGCATTGCTGTTAATCCCAGTGGCTCCAACCTTTAGTGTAAAGATAGTACTATATCTGATAGTTCAGTAGTTTTGCACTTAAAATGCAGAAGATTTTGGTTAGGTATTAGCATCTCTCTATCTTTTCTAGATGCTACAAATTCTGTAAAGTGTTAAACCATTGACATTGCATTTCTGACATCATCACCTGGTCATATGGGTTGTTCTACTCCAACTCTATTATTTGCTTTGCCTTGTAATCTTCCTAATAAATAACCATCAGAGCAATCCAGGAACAAAGCTAGTGATTCACCTTCATATCTCCAAAGCTTTATTTGCAGCTCTTTTTTATACCTTTTCCATAATTTCACTGGAGGAGGCTGCTTCAGGACTTTGGCTTGGTTCAGGTACCTGCATCATCTCAGTGTGCACTTCAGTAGACATGCCACCTCCACTTACCCTGTGATCAGCACCATATTATCCACTTCAACAGGACACTCTTATCTCTCTCTTTTATGTGCTCTCACTGCTTAATAATGGAATGACCCTACATCAAGAAGACAAGGAGACCCTCCATGACTTTTTTTACCCCAATTTCCTCTATTCTGTTCAAATAAAAAATTGTGTTCAAAGGGGGCATTGCCACTGGATTTTTTAACTAAACCTGCTTTAATGCCTAACCATCCTACACTGAAGGGGCACATAACTCTGTATGCTGCTAGAAGGCACAGTGGTCAACTTAAAGCACTGCAAACAAGCACTGGAATATCAGACACATAGTCAGTACACTTTGTGTATGGCATTTGTTTAATAAAGCCAGCAAAGAAATTTTCAGTTTAAAAAAAAAGGTATTATTTCTTATAGTCTGCTTGCATTCAAAAACAATAACTTCAGGATGAACACAACAGTTTAGAGGGACAGATATATCTTGCAGAGGATACCCCTCCTCTAGAACAATCTCCTCATTCATATAAAGTAAAGCTTGTCTCAGTCCATATTCAAGTGCAACTTGGAACTATGGATGGGAAACAGAAATGTACCCAAGGCATGGCCCAGGACAAAAGCAGCTCCCGAACGCTTCATGCCATGAGTGGGTCCCTTTATGTTACCTATGGTAGGATCCCAGTTATTCGTAGTAGGGGCACTATTACTGGCCATAGAATGGTCAGGCAGGTCTAGGACGTAATGGGATAGGTTAATTAAAGCACCAAAAAGGAAACTGCCTAGGCTTATATGGCCAGCAAGGGCAGCTAGCCTAGTACTGACCTGTGAGCCTATGGACCTATAAGATATCCTGATGCCTGATATCAGCACCTCACCAGCCAATCAACTGATGAGGCATCTGACCATCGTAGAAAAGGAACCCTCCTGAGTGATTGTAAGGTTTGCTGTGCTTGTAGTCATATCTTGCATGGCTGTTTGTTAATTATTTCTAAGCTGTCAGTGGAGGACAGCTGAGTTCATTTTGGTCAAAAATAGAAAGAGATCATAACCCCTTATAAGAAGAGCATGGCAGCCATCATTTTATTTCTTTTTAGTAAGTTCATTCAGCATTTCACTGAGCAACAGGCACTCTGTTTTATTACTTTATGGATGTGAAAAGTTCTGGTCTGATATTTTTTTATAACAAAAAGTAAAGGACAGCTTTCATTTCTGTAAATAAAGTTTATGTTGTTGATATCTATTAGAAAACAGAGGTGTGCCCAGTCAGTGAAGTGCTTTTGTATGTGTGTGAGAAGAGGGAATCAGGTAAAGAAAGGGACATATTTTTCATATGTTTGGTTGTGTCTTTCGGCTTTTCCCGGTTAGGGGTCACCACAGCGGAACTCCGGTCCGCTAATGATTGGCAGTTGATTTTTACGTACCGGCTTGCCAGGCCAGACTCACAACCTTCAACGAAGGTATGCCCATTCACATATGTCTGCACGCAGAAGACTCTCTAGCTGAGAATCAAAACGGACAGCGTCTTACTGTGAGGCGACAACGCTACCGCAGCACCACCACCGCGGACATATTTTTCAAATGTGTGTTGTAAAATTTATGACTTCCTGGCACACAGTTGAAAACTGCAGTAGGTATGTAAGTAATTTAAATGATGTCCTGATTTTAGTCTGTGCTGTGTGTATATATTATATATTCTGTGTTTGTATATGATATATATAGTGTGTGCTGGTATGTGTGTGTATATGTTTGTTGTAAAATCTGTTATTTTCTAGCAAATGGATGAGGACTGCAGTTATTAAATGACAGTCATTTGAGTTTCAGAATTTATATCGTAAAGAAAACCTATTATTGCAGCAGCTTTTGCAGATGTGTATGTATGTATGTATGCATATGTGTGTGTACACATATATATGTACCATCTGTAAGAGAGGAGAGTGTGTTGAGCAGATGGAAAGAGTACTTTGAGGGGTTGATGAATGAAGAGAATGAGAGGGAGAGAAGGTTGGATGATGTGAGAATAGTGAATCATGAAGTGCAGTGGATTAGCAAGGAGGAAGTAAGGATAGCTATGAAGAGGATGAAGAATGGAAAGGCTGTTGGTCCAGATGACATACCTGTGGAAGCATGTAGGTGTTTAGGTGTAATGGCAGTGGAGTTTTTAACTAGATTGTTTAATGAAATCTTGGAAAGTGAGAGGATGCCTGAGGAATGGAGAAAAAATGTTTTGGTATCTATTTTTTAAGAATAAGGGTGATGTGCAGAGCTGTAGTAACTACAGAAGGATTAAACTGATCAGTCACCCTGGGAGGGTGGCCTAATGGTTAAGGTGCTTGCCTTACAAACACAAGGTGCAAGGCTTGAGTCTCACAAGGGATAATTGGCTAAGCTTAAAATGGCTCACAAGGGCAGTTAGCTTAGTATGAACCTATGAACTATGAACCTATGAACTATGAAGTTATGGGAAAGAGTAGTGGAAGCTAGGTTAAGAAGGGAGGTGATGATTAGTGATCAGCAGTATGGTTTCATGCCAGGAAAGAGCACTACAGATGCTATGTTTGCTCTGAGAGTGTTGATGGAGAAGTACAGAGAAGGTCAGAAGGAGTTGCATTGTGTCTTTGTGGATTTAGAGAAAGCATATGACAGGGTGCCTAGAGAGGAGTTGTGGTATTGTATGAGGAAGTCGGGAGTGTCAGAGAAGTATGTAAGAGTGGTACAGGATATGTACGAGGGTAGTGTAACAGCAGTGAGGTCTGCAGTGGGAGTGATGGATGTGTTTAAGGTGGAGGTGGGATTACATCAAGGATCAGCTCTGAGCCCTTTCTTATTTGCAATGGTGATGGACAGGTTGACAGACGAGATCAGACAGGAGTCCCCGTGGACTATGATGTTTGCAGAAGACATTGTGATCTGTAGTGAGAGTAGGGAACAGGTGGAGGAGACCCTGGAGAGGTGGAGATATACTCTAGAGAGAAGAGGAATGAAGGTCAGCAGGACTAAGACAGAATATATGTGTGTGAATGAGAGGGAGGATAGATGAATGGTGAGGATGCAGGGAGTGGAGTTGGCGAAGGTGGATGAGTTTAAGTACTTGGGATCAACAGTTCAGAGTAATGGTGAGTGTGGAAGAGCGGTGAAGAAGAGAGCACAGGCAGGTTGGAGTGGGTGGAGAAGAGTGTCAGGAGTGATTTGTGACAGACGAGTACCAGTAAGAGTGAAAGGGAAGGTCTACAAGAGGGTAGTGAGACCAGCTATGTTATATGGGTTGGTGACAGTGGCATTGACAAAAAGGCAGGAGTCAGAACTTGACGTGGCAGAGTTGAAGATGTTAAGATTTGCACTGGGTGTGACGAGGATGGACAGGATTAGGAATAAGTATATTAGAGGGTCAGCCCAGGTTGGAAGGTTTGGAGACAAACCAGAGAGGCAAGATTACGTTGGATTTGGACATGTGCTGAGGAGGGATGCGGAATATATTGGGAAAAAGATGCTAAGGATGAAGCTGCCAGGTAACAGGAAAAGAGGAAGGCCTAAAATAAGGTTTATGGATGTGGTGAGAGAGGACATGCAGGTGGTTGGTGTGACAGATCAAGATGCAGAGGACAGGAAGAAATGGAAACAATTGATCTGCTGTGGCGACCCCTAACGGGAGCAGCCAAAAGAAGAAGAAGAAGAAGATATATATATATATATATATATACAGATATATGTATATATGCATGTATGTGTGTACACATATATATGTACCGACTGTATGCATATATATATATATATATATATATATATATATATATAGATACACATATATATATATATATATATATATATATATATATATATATGCATGTATGTATGCATGTGTGCGTGTATACTTACATATGTACCATCTGTATGTATATATGTATGAATGCGTGTACACATATATATGTACCGACTGTACACATATATGTATGCATGTATGTATGCATGTGTGTGTACACATATATATGTATCATCTGTATGTATATATGTATGCATGTATATGTACATAGATACATGCATACATATATGTACCATTTGTATGTATATATGTACGTATATATGTATCTATTCTCTAACTCAGGTCCCCCTGTTTATAAAATCATCTCTACCAACCCCAAAATAAACTGGTCACCTAATACCTCAGAACAAAAAACAGAACCTAAACTCACCTTACTAAATATGAACCTAAGAAGTATGTGCAATAAAATCTATGACATAAATGCCTACCTTACCAAATTACACTCCTGATGTAGTCATAACTATTAAAATCTAGTTAAAAATTAAATAATGGTTTTTATTTATTTATTTTATTTTATTTATTTTACATTTGTTGACCAGGCTAGTCCAACTGGATATATGTCCATTTTCAGTAGAGGCCCGGGGAGAAAAGCTCCATAAGTTGTACAAGTTCACAAAAGGCATAAAAATATTACATGAGAAACATAGCAATTTAAACAGATGATTTAAAAAGATAAAATAAGATACGAGAATTTTTTTTTTTTTTTTGAGTGAGCATTAGTCTGGATTAGTGCAGGAGCAAAGCCAGTGTTTATTGAGATGAATTTTTAGTTGATTTTTAAAAAGTTGGAAAGAGGTTAAAGAAGTGATATCAGAGGGTAGATTATTCCATGTTTTTCCAACAGAATTCCATGTTTTTCCAACAGAATGAGATCACCCCCCCCAGGATGCAATATACTCAGGCATGACAGACAAAACAAATGCGCAGGTGGTGTAGCACTTATCTATATAAATTCCCTAACCATCACCTTACTTCCACATGAAATACCCAGATTTAACAATGCTGAACTTCTAGCAACACTTCTAAAAATCAGCTATGGGAAAACTGTATGTTTAACAGAAATTTATATACCACCAGGGAATTATACTGAAACTGCTGAAAGTGTCCGGTACTGCATATCCCAACAAAATAAACATGAAACTATAATACTTGGAGACTTAAATATAGACTGGCAAGTCATAAATTCCACTACTTCCACTGAATCCATAAACATGTACAACTTCAAACCTACTAGAATCAATAAAACTTCAGGGTGACACTCAACATTAGATTGGATTCTTACAAACAAACCAGACAAACTAGTAAAAGTAGACTGCCTGTCAGGTAACATAAGTGACTACATGCCAACATATGCTATTAGAACTCACCATAACCTAGATAAACGTATTATCTATAATCAAATATGAAATATAACCAATTTCAGCCAAGATGTTTTCAATGAAATATTAAACCAGTATAACTGGAATGTACTTAGAACAAGGCCACTAGATACTGCTGTGGAATGATACCATATGCTTACAGACTTTAAACACTTTAGCACCAGTACTTAATAAAGAGTAAAGTCCAACCCTGCACCATGGCTGACAAATGAAGCAAAAAAAAACATGATAAAAAGGGATAAAGCCTGAAAAATTGGTATAAAAATATCACTCAAAACGCTTTCCAATAATTTAGACATCTTAGAAACTTTGCAAAAAATTGTGTCAAACAGGATAAAACATACCATGCCAACCTACAACACAAACATAAAAACAACCCAAAACTATTTTGGGCATCACTAAATAAACTACTCCACCCTGGCAAGACCAGAACTCCCTCTCCAAAAATTGACAATATGACAGACTCTATGCATACATAGTTTAATTCCTACTTTATACAATCAATATTATCTCTCTTAGACACATCTGGCCCCCTCTCTCTTCCCCAGTCCGCCAATGCAACCCACAACTCTTCAGTTTTAGTCCAGTACCTACTTCACTAATAAGGAAGTTTCTCCTTAAACTAAAAACTACTTCTGTAGCAGAAATCATAGTCTTTGCTGCATCCATACTAATTAATAGGTCCATAGCAGAAATATACGTCCCATCACTGTGGAAAAAAATCCTACATCATACCACTGCACAAAGGATGCACGTCTGCAGAGCTTAATAACTACAGAACAATAGAAATTCCCTTCCCTCTCTACAAAATATTAGAGAAATACATCCATATGCAGCTGATGCAATGCATAACTTCAAATAACCTGCTGTCAGAAACACAACATGGCTTTAGGCCCCAGCACAGCACTACTGCTGCTCTTCTACATTTCACCGATATAATAAACTAACACAGAAAAAATGGTCTGCCTGCATCTATGATGTTCTTAGACTTGTCAAAGGCATTTGGCACATAAATGAAGATAACAGATAGATAAATAAATAAATAAATAAATAAATTAAGGCATTTACCACATAAGCCCACATAAAATTTCATCCCCTAAATTTTATAGTATCCACATATACCCCACTCCCACTTGTTAGCAATCCCTATCAGCTACCTACAATAAGAGTATAATTTGATAATTCCTTTTCTTTTGTAAGGGTTTACATATGTACACATATTAAAGTATATGCAAATGATCAACTAAAGATGGACCCCTGCCCTCAAAAAAAAAAAAAAAAATTATATAGATATAGACAACCTTAATATATTGTAATAACGTTCTCCTTCTTACTAAAGTGCCTATTGTATATTGTAGTTTCTTTGTTGTCTCTAAATATTTCTGTTAAGTATTAAGTACCTGTCAGTGTTGTTCTTGTTTTATTGGAGCTTTTCTCCCCAGGCCTCTGCTGAAAATGGGCGCACACCCAGACGGACTATCCCGGTCAACAAATGTAAAATAAATAAATTTGATACTGTCTTGCACCAGCAGCTGCTTGTTTGACTCTATTTGATATGGCTTTCACAATACTGCCTGTTGTGGTTTCTTAGTTACCTATCTGGAAGACATAATTTCAACCAGTTACTGCACGTGTCCATCAAGGCTCTATACTGGGTCCTGTCCTATTTAATATATTTATTAGTAACCTCCACATCTCCACTCACCATACTAGTTTAGTTCAGTATGCAGATGACTCAACATTAATGTGTGGTCTCAACAATAAATAAGCTCCAAGACATTACCCAAAAATCTTTATCCTCTGAAGAAACGTGGTTAAAAGAATGAAACCTCCTACTCAACCCCAAGAAAACTAAGTTAATGCTTTTTACCTCAAAACTTTGCAAAAATCAAAAGCAATTTTTACCATAAAGTCAGCAAATAATATTGTAATTGAAACTGTAACTCACAGTAAATTCCTAGGTGTTATAATATAGCAATAACCCATGCCTGGGTGTGGGTAGTGCTGGATTTACCCACGGTTGGCGTGGTTTGGTCACGAGGGCGAAGCCCGAGTGGCCAAACAAAGCCAACCGTGGGTAAATCCAGCATTACTCACACCCAGAAGTGGGTTATTGCTATTATACAATGACATTATTTAAGAAAAAAAATAATTACTTTTCTTAATTAATGGCATTGTATAATGCCTCCTTGCTGCCCGGTATTCTGCGGCAGTTCTGATGTACTGTGCATCCGTATGCCTATGCAGGACATCAGAACTGTGGGCAAAAGCAACGGAGAAAGCAAGATCTCCGTTGCTTTTTACAAACTGTTTTTGCTATGTTAAATGGATTTAACATAGCGAGACAGCTTTAAAAAAAGCAACGGAGAATCTCTGTTACTTTTTTTAAAGCTGTCTCGGTATGTTAAACCCATTTAACATAGCGAGACAGTTTTGAAAAAAGCAACGGAGAAAACAAGATCTCCATTGCTTTTTACAAACTGTCTCGCTATGTTAATGGAGTTTAACATAGCGAGACAGCTTTAAAAAAGCAACGGAGAATCTCTGTTGCTTTTTTTAAAGCTGTCTCGCTATGTTAAACTAGTTTAACATAGCGAAACAGTGAGAAAAAAAGAGTTATATTAATGGAAAAAGTCCGGGCGACCGGACCTTTTTCCATTACTATAACTCTGATTTACAACGTGCATGCTGACCAATCAGCGTGCACGTTTGTGAATATTAATGGGGAGGAGTTGTATAATAGACAACAATCCAACTGATGTAAAAACGAGTACAAAAACCAAGTAAAAAGCAGCTCCACGGGTAGAAACACTCAGTCCAGGAATCACAAATGTGATACAACCAGAAGTAAACTGAAGTTAAATAACTTTAATGAATAAAAACAGAAGAATTAATCAAGCGCTTTCGCCTGGTTCCTACCAGGCTTTATCAAGATACTGCTCAGTGAAAAGTAAAACCATTTTATATCATACATCAGGTGATCACTTAATCGACCACTCCTGGTATTAATTATGATAATTAGTTAAAAGTTTAAACATTTTTTAAGGTGTCTTTGAAGTATTTTTTAAGGTGTTAAAATATTTGTACTCCCTGCAAGTCAATAATACTGCAATAACACGTTGTTTTAAAAACTATCTAGATACCTTGTGTGTCAAAAAATCTTGTAAAAATAAATACATATAAGTAGTTAATGCAAACCACTAATAATTCATGCAGTGTGTTAAATAATTTTTTAAAAGTGCAAATACTAAGAACAAATATTAAAAAATATATACAAATATGCACTTAAAATGTTCTAAATATAAATCCTTATAGTAAAAACATGTACTTCTGGTTGAAAGTTAATAACATATAATAAAAATTCATCATTAACTAACTGCCTGTTGATTACCTGGCATTTTCAAAACAGTTTTTTGTTTACTCATAATTTCTCCCTGCTAAGCTTTAGTGCACTTGCTATACTGATGCTGTCATTTAGACCTGGGGGTCTTGTTGCATTTAATTTCAATTGCCACAAAAGTTCTTTATGCTCTAGGCGAGTCTCCCAGGCCCTCCTCTGGGATCCTGGGTGACCTGGTCTAGGACAAGGAATTTTAAATGCGTGTTAATACATTGCACTGAATGTTTAAAAAAAGCATTAGTATCTTTCTTCTTAGTAATTTCGTATAGATGCTCATAAATCCTTTTTCTTAGTGGCCACTCGGTCTTGCCAACATAAAAACTGTGACACTCCATGCAAACACCGAGGTAAATCAACCCTTTTGATGCGCAGTTAAAATATTTTGTTGTACTAATCTTAAAGTTCCTAGAGGGAATGTGTAAACTATTATTATTGTATATGTGTACACACTGGTTGCATGCATCACATTTGTAGGTACCTACCTTGTTAGAAAAATGTGAATGTGATTTTCTGTTATTTTTGTTCTCAAATAGGCCCTTTAGATTAATATCTCTCTTTCTTGTGAATCCAGGCTTGGCGGGTACAATTTTGTTAATGTCCTCCTGTAATGTCAAAACTGGCCAATATGTCAAAATAGTCTTTTCTACCTGTTGGGAGTCCCTAGTGTATGTATACACAAAGTTATTATATGACGATTGTCAGTCAGCCTCTTGAGTGTGCTCTAAAATCTTACCTTTCCCAAGTAATGGTGGATACTTAGATTCCCTGTTGTCGAGAACCTCTTTAGCTAAATTATCCACAAGATGGACTGAATAGCCTCTCTCAAGAAAGAGTTTTTTTAAAAAGTCGACTTCTTTAAGAAATGAATCTTGAGTACTTGACATCCTGGATGCACGAATGAGTTGACCTTTTATTATACCCTTTTTCTGATAAAAAGGGTGCCCACTATCAAAATGTAAGAATGTGTTGGAAAAAGTCGTCTTTCTATATATTTGGAATTGGAAAAAGTTGTTGACATAATCTTTAAATAAAAAAACATCCAAATAATGTAAAGAATTTTTGCTCACATTATGTGTGAAAGCCAAAAAATCTGTAGTGGAATTAATGTACGTGATGAAATTTGAAAAACTGTCCATGTCACCATCCCATAATATGCAGATGTCATCCAGGTAACGTTTGTAGTAAGTAATATGCTCAGCCCAACCTGATGAAAAGATGTATTTATTTTCCCAATAGTATAATACTATGTTCGCGTATGTTGAGGCACATGGAGTACCCATCGCTACACCTTTCTTTTGCCGGAATACTTCTCCATTAAAATAGATGAAGTTATTCTCAAGAACTACTTCCATGAATTCCACTATTAGCCTAACCGTGTTATTAAAATTGTTATCAAAATTTCATTAAACCAATCTTTAATAGACAACAATCTCAGATATGATCAGTATATACTGCACACCATTAAAACTGCATACCAGAAACTAGGCTGCCTTTATAGGATCATTGGATTCCTTACAGATACTGCAAGAAAAACTCTAGCCACCACCTTCTTACAGATGACTGTCTTATACGCCGGTCCAATCCTAACAAACATAAACAATACTTAAAGAATAAAATAGCTAAATTTGCCAGCAGTCTCCCTTGTGGGACACACCATTGCCATACCTTAAAGCAATTAAACTGGAAGCAAGCAATTAATTGGAACTGTCTAAAAACACTATCCCTTGACGATGCAGTCTCATACTTTAACTCAACTTTCTTAAAAGTACTCGACTCCCAAGCTCCTTTACGGACTAAAAGAATAAAAACTAAATCAGCCCCATGGCTCTCCAAAACTACTCTTGCTATCATGAGACATAGAGACAAAGTCTGGGGACGCTACCAAAAACACAAGACAGCACCACTCCTTAACGAATATAAAATGCTCCAAAACAAAGTAAAGAAACTCATTACTTCTGATCATCAAAACTACTTCTCTACACTCCAAAACCAAAATAAAAACAACCCACAGAAATTCTGGAAAGGGATCTCTACTCTCCTCCACCCCAGCAAACCGGATACTCCCACCCCAGACCCAAATGCTCCAGATCATGACTTAGCCACCCAATTCAATTCCTTCTTTATTGATTCAATTTCTAAATTAACCTCCTCATTCTCTAACACCTCTTTACTATCTAATACCCCCTACCCACCCCCACTATTTCTATTTCTATACCCTACTCCTCACCCACTAACTCCTCTACCCCCTCTTCTACACCTACTCTATCCCCATCTCCACCTCCCCAAAACTCCCTCCTGACTGCCCCCTCTTCTCATTAAATCCAATACCAACATCTACTATTAAGAAACTTCTTCAGAAATTGAAACCATGTACCAGTGCTCCTGATAATATCCCTTCTTACTTTCTCAGTATAGCCGCTGAAACCCTTGCCTACCCCATTAGCATTTTAATTAACCGCTCTCTACAAGAATACACAGTTCCCCAAATCTGGAAACAAGCCTTTATTATACCTCTACATAAAGGTGGTAACAATAATAACATTACTAATTTCCGTCCCATAGCCATCCTGTCCCCCATTTCTAAACTCTTAGAAAAATGTGTCCAACTTCAGCTCCTTCCTCACCTCCTAGACAACCATCTTATAACTCCTACACAGCACGGTTTCAGACCTAATCATAGCACCATGACAGCCCTCCTCTCCTTCCTTGAGGTTGTAAATAAAGCCCGTAACTCTGGAAAAATTGTTTCCACCTTACTTCTTGAACTCTCCAAAGCCTTCGATACTATCTCACATAGCCTGCTCTTAAACAAACTCTCCAAACTTCACCTATCTTCCTCCTCTTTGAACTGGTCCTCTAGCTACCTTTCTAACAGAAGCCAAGCTGTAAAATGGAAAAAAGCTACCTCCTCATTCCTTGGTACCCCTACAGGAGTTCCCCAAGGCTCCATACTGGGTTCTCTTCTCTTCAACATCTTTATAAATGACTTCCACAAATCTATCCCTTTCTCTAGCATCATCCAATATGCAGATGACTCAACTATCATCTGTTCTGCCTCTTCTATTACTACACTACAAAAACTTACTCAAGATGCCTTCTCTTCCACAGAGCAATGGATGCTATGTAATCATCTAGCTCTCAATGCTTCCAAAACCAAACTAATGTTATTTACTCCTTCTAAAGTCATCCCTCCCAACATGGGTACCTTCTCAATTACTACTCTACACAACTCACCTCTTGAAATAGTGTCAGAAACCAAGATTCTTGGGGTCCAAATCGATAACCAACTGAAATTTAACTCCCACCTGCAAATTAACATAAAAAAAACACACCAGAAACTTGGCATGCTTTATAGGCAGAACACCTACCTCACATCTGCCACTAAAATCACTCTTTCTACCGCCTTCCTAATACCATCCCTTCTATATGGTGCCCCACTACTAACTAATCTTCAGTCCTTGTTAAAAAAACAACTTACCTCCTGTTACAACAAAATTGCTAAATTCGCCACCAGCCAAAAGTCCTCCACCCACCACTGCATCTCCCTCCATAAGCTAAAATGGCTAGAACTTCCCAATCAACTAACTTATACTCAACTAACTCTAGCCCATAAGCTTATTCTCAACCCTTCCCTCTGTCCCTCTCTTTCTTCTGCCTTTAAAATGCACCTACCTAACAGAGTTCTAAGGTCAAATAATCAAAATCTACTCGAAGTACACAAACTGACTCATCCCCCAGGCAAAAACCTTCTTTCCTTCAGCCTTGCTCGCCTCTGGAACTCCCTACCTCCACTCATCCGCACCACCTCTAACCACTCTGCCTTCAAAAAGTCTCTTCACCTTCATCTAGTTTCTCAGTGGGAATGCTCTTGTTCCCACCCCACATAACTAACTCTACTTAATTCACCCTCAATACCATATTCTACTTCTATAGCTATGATATTTATTCTCTAATCAGTATTATGTTACATTTATTTAATTACTAATACATTTCTTCCTATTGTTTTAACTGTTATGACTGCTATTCTAAATTGATGAGTTCTACATTTGTTTGTTTACACAATATTAATAACTCTCTGTACTAATATTGTTACTGTTAAATGTTGAAAATACCTTCTGTTATGGAGCTTTTCTCCCCAGGACTCCATTGAAAACGGGTTCTTTATGGCCCAATGGACTATCCTGGTAAACCAACGGCAATAAATAAATAAATAAACTACACAACTACCTAACATATTCACAACTAACTAGAGCACACAAAGTCATTCATCATCCAGAAAAATGCCCTGCACTACAAAACTTATTACAACTGTACTGTCCAACAAGGGATCTCCGTTCTAGTAACAAATTATTATTATTTACAAACCAAATAATGTTGTAGGAGACTTAGTCTACTCCCAGTATATTTCTAAACTCTGGAATAGTATCCCCACACAAATTAAACTTTCTGACAAACTCAGTAGTTTTAAACCCCTGCTTCAGCAACATCTTAACCAGTCCTGCTCCTGCACATGCTCATCTCAAGGCTGAGACATTGTGTTCACCATATGATACTCTCTAAATACACCCCTTAAACAGAATACGCTCAACCTCTCACTGAAATTACAGAACAATTTTTATACATAACTGCTGCCTGTACAATCCACTAAGTTGTACATGGGCTTTTTCTTTAGTAACTTCCACCTCTGTAAAATCTTAGAATGTATAACTGTAACTACTGTATGTGTATAAATCTAAATAGAAATGTAGCTGCTCTGTATTTAACTAGACCTTAGTTTAATGCAATGTAAGTAAATGGAGCTTTTCTCCGCAGGCCTCTGCCTAGTTTCTGGTGTGTAGATTTAATGGTGTGCACCATATGTTGGTCATATTTGAGATTGTCTTTTATTATAACACCTAGAAGTTTACTGTGAGTTGCAGTCTCGATGGCAATATTCCATCTTTCCTAGTATTTTTGTTCATAGGTTCATAGGTTCATAGGTTCATACTAGGCTATCTGCCCGAGGGCATTTACAAGCCTAGCCCCCGTAGAGTTTGTGCCTTGCGCCCACCCCTTTTTGGGGAACCATTAGCCCATTATTTGCTGTGCCTCTGTCGAAGTGAGACACTGGTAAGGTAACCTGGGTACTTTGCGATCACCCATCCATTGGTCAAGATTTTCTCAAAGAACAAAGCCAGCAGAGTGCTTTGCCTCCCCATATTTGTTTTTTTGGACAGCATAAAGTATTTGGGGGATGAATCCTCCCCTCCGCTCGCGTTCTATAGTCAAGCGTTAGGTCTCCCGATAGTCGCTCTAGTGGTTCTAATGATTTTTAGATTTTTGAGGAGGGTTTGAGTGTTCATCAGAATTCAGTTTGAATGTCAGGCACAAGTCCCCCCGTCCCCCCAGCGGTAGCGACTGAATATAGTTGGAGTTCTTTCAGTCGCAGGATCAATAAAGCATTTTTCATAATAATTTTTGAGGCCTCCCTCTTTTTTGTGACCTCTCCACTCTCCGGTTGTTGCAGTCAATGGTCAGATACATTCGAATGTGATCATTGGCTGGATCATTGGACTATGAGGATACTATATGTATATGAATGACCTCTTGAATCTGGATGAATGTATTTCATGATAAGGATGGCAATGTAGAAGGTCTTCCTGACTATTTTGCTGTGTGACAGATGTTGTGAGGTCAGTCACAGATTTCTGTGCTCAATGGAATCCCACTTGCTGTGTGCTCTCTTCTTCCCATAGTAGTTTTCCCTAAGGGGTTGACTATGCATTTTTGTTTTTTTTATGACTAAATTTTTTTTGGTTTTTGTTTAGGCCTTGGCTGTTGTGGCCAGTTATCTGTATCTATGAGACCCTTCTGAGTTTTTGTATTCGGCAATCATTTTCAAAGTCGTCTTGCAACTTGTGTCATTTAGTACCAAACTTTGTTGCTTGTACCCTCTCGGAAGCTTTTGGCTTGTAGAGGGTGGGATGCCATGGGAGATTGACTGGGCCTGACTTTATGGGGGAGACCACTTGGGACAGGTCCAGAGTCAGCTCTGGCAGTCCAGTTCTGACCCTCTGCCTTCAGCCAGGCCAGTTAGCAACACTCTTGTGATGTGTGTGTTATTTATTGATTAGAGTGATTTTTTTTTGTTACGATGGAGAATTGGATCGAGGTAGGCTGTGAATCCAGATCGAGGGTATATGACTGGTGACCTCTTAGGCCAATCAATTGGTTTTTTTTAAAAAACAATTAAGTCTAAAAAGCAAGTTTAAAGGCTGACAAAGCCTTCAAGCTGGTTCCAATCTTTGGTAAAGAAGTATTAAGGTTCTTATATGATTTCAATATGAGTTCCCTTGTCTTTGTTTGATAAGCTTTGTCAAGCTTTTATGGGGCACTTCCAGGGTCGGTGGAGGCACTTTGTGGAGGGTGACGCACTACAGTGGGCATGGCCGATGTGCAGCATTAACCCCGAGGACAGTATCGAGGTGAACCAGCGATTAGTAGTGTATCCTAAGCACAGGGATTATTCTCATGTCAGGTGCATTGCACCCATTCGGCCCATGGATGCTGTGTTTTGCCTTAATTGAGAGTTTTGCACTCTGGCATCGATTATGTTTGGGCTGGGCATTCTTATTTGGGGGGGGCCTGTTCCTTTGGGGAGGGAGAAGCTTGCATTGTGCACCAGGAGAAGTTATGTCTGGCAATGTCTGTAGGATCAGTAATCTTCTCTGTAGGATCAGTTTCTCTCCCATCGTTTGAACAGCTCACTGAGCTGATCTGGGAGTAGCTAAAGGTTTTATTATTTCTCTTAATTTGCTTTTGATATTTTTCTCAAGTATTAGCTTTTTGATCTTTTTATTTGAGCTTCTTAGCTTTAGGCGTTTTCATCAGCTTTTACTTTTTTTGAGTTTTTTTGCCTAGCATGTAGCTTTTTCCTTTTGTTGGTAGTTGGGCTTATGGCTTGGTGGCTGGATAGAGCCTATGCTTTTTGTTGGTTGAGATTTCTTTGTTTTTGCTGGTTTTGCCCTTAGATGCAGGTGTTGCGTATGGCTTTGTATTGTTTTTGCACCAGGATTTTTGCTTCTGGAGAGGCTGTCCAGCCTTGGGGTTTTGCCTTTTAGAAGTTTTAGTCTTGCTTTGTGCAAAGTCGGTTAGAGTTGACTTTTGTATCTGAGTTTTGTTTGGAGAGGGGAGGGGGCTCATTTTGTTAAGTGATAAGTTTTGTTGTTGTGATCTGGTTTCAGTGAAGAAATTAAGTAGGTTTTCTCCTCTGATGATGATGATGAGATCAAGTATGTTTTCTCCTTGAGTTTATCCCCCATGTGATGTGCACTGTTTGATGAGATGATTTTGAGGAACTTTTTGGGGTGTTGGGCTGGGGAGGGTGGGCTTGAGTAGTTGGGTTTTCAGTGGATCTTTTCCAGTAGGAGTGGGCTAGTGATGATGTGTTTTGTCCAGGCATTTGTTCAGAAGTGTTTTGTTAAGAGCAGTCTTTGGTGAGGTGGCTGGGTGGGTGGCTATTTTTGGTAGGCCAGTACTGCCTCTGGGTCTGTGAGGGTATCCTGGGTCTGTGCATTTATTGTGCTGATGCTGCCTATTTGAGGTGTAGGTATCCTGGTCTAATATGGATACTGGGATATGCCATGGTGCTCTTGAGATTTTGGGGCCGGTTGAATGAGGGGAGGAGCTGATGATGTGATGGGGGTATTGTCTGGAAGGGTCTCGTTTGCATGATTTGACACAGACCTGATATCGCTGGTGGGTCGATGTTGAGGTGGCAGACCAGGCCTTGAGACAGTGAGTGATCTATTCCCTCTTCTACAGTCTTCTAACAGTGACACTTCTTGTCTTAATTGCGTTATACTTTTCTCTACTCGATACTTCCATGATGGTATTCGATTTCTTCCCTTCCTTTCCCTCGCTACCCTGTGTTCTTGTGGTAGAACTTTATCAGTTATTAATTTAGATGCACAGTAATATATCCTTTTTACTTCTGTTATATCGGATTCACTTTATATCCTCAAAATACTGAAATATCGAAATTCAGTATGTCGAGGCTATAAAGTGGAAACCTGAAAAGAACGAAAACTCAGAAGCGCGAAATTCAAAATCTCGCATACCGGAGACTTTGAATTACCACTTCTGGAGTACACAAACACAGACCTTCCTCCCCACACACAAACACAAGCTCTGCCCTACATAAAAGCAGGAGGGCAAGCCACCCTGCACCCCGCCTACTTAAATATTCTAACTCAGAGGTCGCACTACATACAAAAACACACAAAACATTACCACACAAGCTATATTCTCCTCACACACACTCATCACAGTAACACAACACACCAACACACACACAGCCCCTACCCAAAACCCTTACATAAACACTTACCTGAATCCATAACCACAGTGAAACACCAAAAGCACTAATTCAAAATCTCCGGTATGCGAGATTTTGAATTCCGCGCTTCTGAGTTTTCGTTCTTTTCAGTTTTCCACTTTATGGGCTCGAAATACTGAAATTTGATATTTCAGTATTTCGAGCTTCTAAAGTGAATATGTTATATCGCATGGATCTCTATGGACAGCCTTAATTACTGTGTTCATTTGTTTTATCAGACTTCTGACTTTTGGGGATTATTGACCTTCTGCAGTCTATTTCTTTCACTGATTTTAATATATCTATCTGCAACTCTTCTCTTAGCTCATTTTCTTCCAAACTGAGGGCACATCCATTGTTTTATATTTCCTGTGGGCATTCTATAGAAAGTTCTATGGTATCTTCCTGTGACACCTTCTTTTCAATTTCATCCTGTTTTATCTGTTGCTCTTTCATACGAAACCTCACTGGCCTATCACTCCTCAACATTGACTGCATCAGAGTTTCCACAATTTTCTGTCCCTTCCCTTGCTGTCTAGCTTCAAGTGAACTTTTATACTGGTTTCCTGTGGAAGGCTCCATATTCCTGTTTGAGCCTATTTATATAGATGATTATGTGGACAGTGTATGTCAACATAAACAGTATGCACTCCTGTGCAGCGCAAAAGTCTGTAAAACACTGTCTGTGACAAATACTAATGTGACATAATCACAGAAATACTGCCACTCACCAATGGGGTCTATATTACAAGATCGAAACTTTAATCGAATAACTAAAGATCGATCATGTAATATCAAAACCTTAAAACGTCGAAAGGCTGATGTAACTTTCCCTTGGCCGTTATGTGGATTATGCCCTTTCCTCCAATTTGGAGTGATGTCAGAGTTGGTATGTTTAGTTGGGGGGGGGGGCACAGCCCCCCACGTGATTTCAGATTTAAAGTTTTTATTTTTTTTTTTTGATGCAGCCAAGGGAAGTGTTTCCCTGGGTTGAATCGGCCATTCGACATTTTAATGTTTCGATATTACAATATCGATCTTTAGTTATTAGATTAACTAAACTCGATCTTGTAATATAGACGCTCACCAATGTACCTCTCATTCTGAATCACAGAAACTAAGTACACCTAATGTGCACCCAGGTTCATTAAAGTTCTAGGTTGTGGAATCCCATTTGTGCACCTCTGTGCAGACTGTCTAAATTTGTCAACACCCAGGTGTATTGCTTAAATACCCAATAGGTATCAATAAATAGTACCTTGTGTGGCATGTGCCAGTTATCTTCCAATAATCTGATTGCATGGCATCAGCCCAACTTTCAAATACTAATTTTGATACATGTACAGATCAGACCATTGCTACCTGTGAACTGAGTGGGACCTCAGTGAGCATTTTCTGATTTTCCATTAATCAGACATTTTCCATTGGATGATTGAGATGGCTACTTTGAGGAGGCTGAGACATATCTGTTTTCATAACTGGACCAAGGAGGAGACCACCTAGATGCTGACTGTGTACGCTGGAGCAGAGCATCAGATGAGAGCCAAGACAGGGAACTTCACAATGATAGATATCTGGAACTGGATTGTGAGGGAGCACTGAAGACATACAGGGATCTACTGCACTGGAGTGCTGGTTCACTGCCATTATGATGATCTGCATTGGAATGATGCAGAGGGACTTCGTTGGTGAGTCATTGAGATGCAGAGACAGTCTGTAGATCCCTACAGTAAGTCTAACTATCCTACATGTACCTCAGCATTCCTACAACATTTAGAGATATATCTGGTGTCATATATATATATATATATATATATATATATATATATATATATATATATATATATATATATATATATATATATATATATATATATATATATATATATATATATATCACATGTTTTTAACAAACATTAGTTAGCTGTTGTACCAAATAGCTTGTGAGGATAAATAAGAGGACTTAACTGGGTTCAATTCCCATGCTGTTAATTTCTTTAATAATATTTATAATACACATAATTATGACGTTTGTAGATGTGCATATGCTTTACAACATATAACATTATGTCACACATCCACTGTGCATCACTGATATCTGTAAAACCTAGGCCTCTGATAATTCCGTATTTCGTAGTTGTCCATTATTGTACTGTAGTATCACCTACTGCAGCATTATATGTCTGAACAAAAACTCATATATAACTTCTTTCATTTATTTCTCCTAGTAAATTAAAAATTGTTAATATCGTCACATTTATTTAAGCCAACAGAAACTTTTGTCAGACTACTTGCACATTCAGTAATGTGTTGATAGCTGTTGTTTCTTTACAATAAAATTTCCAATAAGTGTTTGAAGTTTCTGTATTCATCCATTCTCCACAGGAATTTGAATAAGTCACAGCAGTATCTGCTAGCCTGTAAGGAAACTGGCCAACATGCCTACATTTTATTGTACTCTGGGTTCCAATCCACACAGGGGAAACCGATCTAAAATTGTTCTCTTGGTTTACTTCACACATAGCAGTTACTCATTGATATCAATGTTTACTACATAGCAGTTACTCATTAATATTAATGCTTATTTTGTGCATGGTTATAAATAACTGAGTTAGTCATTGAATTTATACAAATATGCCAGTAATCCACAATGCTCTGCTAACATCAGCTCTTTAACTGCACAGTTAGTAAAACAGTATCTGTTTGCTTTAAAAGAAGTGTGCGCTGCCTGTTAGCTTGGCCTGTAAGGAAAGTGGCTGGTGTCCCTGCCATTTTGGTGTGCTGTGGGTTCCAATCTACACAGAGGAAACATATCTGAAATTGTTCTCTTGGTTTACGTCACACACAGAAGTTATGTAGAGAAGCATATTCCATTTATTGATATTAATGTTTACTTTGTACATGGTTGTGAATAACTTGTTTATTCATAGAAATCTTATGAATATATTTGTAATTTGTAATGATCTGTTAACAGCATCTCTTTAAGTGCAGGGTTAGTAAAGCTTGCTTTAGACTGTTATATGTCTGACAAATATGTTTGCTAGTATGGTGTTATTTTTAAATGTGCAATCAAGTTCTGTTTTATCATTAATTATTACATTAAATTCAAGATCACCATCATCCTCATCATTTGAGGGAGTGGGATGGACAGACTTACAGCTGAAATGCAGAACAGGAAAGACATATGTATTTTCTTAGTGATGTCCATCTTGCAAAGAATATCATGGTCCTCAAACATACACTACTGTGTAACTTGTGTACAGCATCTTGTATGGTTCTGTCCACAGAAACTCTGTGATGCATGGCACTGTCCCACTGTCTGAGGAATGGATGCTCTCCATTACTGTTAATGTTCTGAACACTGACTGAGGAATGGATATTCCCATTACTGTTAATATTCTGAACACTGTACCACTGTCTAAAGAATGGATGTCTCCATTACTGTTAATGTTCTGAACACTGTCCCACTGTCTGAGGAATGGATGCTCTCCATTACTGTTAATGTTCTGAACATGGTGCCCTGTCTGAGGAATGGATGCTCTCCATTACTGTTAATGTTCTGAACACAGTGCCACTGTCTGAGGAATGGATGTTTCCATTACTGTTAATGTTCTGAACACTGTCCCACTGTCTGAGGAATGGATGTCTCCATTACTGTTAATGTTCTGAACACTGTCCCACTGTCTAAAGAATGGATGTCTCCCTTACTGTTAATGTTCTGAACACAGTTCCACTGTCTGAGGGATGGATGCTCTCTATTACTGTTAATGTTCTGAATATGGTGCCAGTGTCTGAGGAATGGATACTCTCCATTGCTGTCAATGTTCTGAACACAGTGCCAGTGTCTGAGGAATGGATGTCTCCATTACTGTTAATGTTCTGAACATGGTGCCAGTGTCTGAGGAATGGATACTCTCCATTGCTGTCAATGTTCTGAACACAGTGCCAGTGTCTGAGGAATGGATGCTCTTCATTTCTGTTAATGTTCTGAACATGGTGTCATTGTCTAAGGAATGGATGTCTCCATTACTGTTAATGTTTTGAACACTGTCCCACTGTCTGAGGAATGGATGCTCTCTATTACTGTTAATGTTCTGAATATGGTGCCAGTGTCTGAGGAATGGATACTCTCCATT
The DNA here is from genome assembly GCF_019279795.1 of Protopterus annectens. Taxonomy (NCBI): domain Eukaryota; kingdom Metazoa; phylum Chordata; order Ceratodontiformes; family Protopteridae; genus Protopterus; species Protopterus annectens. The sequence continues at coordinate 76,941,429 of NC_056749.1, read as the reverse complement.
GCTGTCAATGTTCTGAACACAGTGCCAGTGTCTGAGGAATGGATGCTCTTCATTTCTGTTAATGTTTTGAACATGGTGCTCTGTCTGAGGAATGGATGCTCTCCATTACTGTTAATGTTCTGAACATGGTGCCACTCTCTGAGGAATGGGTGCTCTCCATTACTGTTAATGTTCTGAACATGGTGCCCTGTCTGAGGAATGGATGCTCTCCATTACTGTTAATGTTCTGAACACAGTCCCACTGTCTGACAAATGGATGTCTCCATTACTGTTAATGTTCTGAAAACTGTGCCACTGTCTGAGGAATGGATGCTCTCCATTACTGTCAATGTTCTGGACACAGTGCTAGTGTCTGAGGAATGGATGCTCACCCATTTCTGTTAATGTTTTGAACACAGTGCTCTGTCTGAGGAATGGATGTTCTCCATTACTGTTAATGTTCTGAACATGGTGCCACTGTCTGAAGAATGGATGTCTCCATTACTGTTAATGTTCTGAACACTGTCCCACTGTCTGAGGAATGGATGCTCTCTATTCCTGTTAATGTTCTGAACATGGTGCCAGTGACTGAGGAATGGATGCTCTCCATTACTGTTAATGATCTGAACATGGTGCCACTCTCTGAGGAATGGATGCTCTCCATTACTGTTAATGTTCTGAACATGGTGCCCTGCCTGAGGAATGGATGCTCTCCATTACTGTTAATGTTCTGAACACAGTGCCACTGTCTGAGGAATGGATGCTCTCTGTTACTGTTAATGTTCTGAACACAGTGCCAGTGTCTGAGGAATGGATGTTCTCCATTGCTGTTAATGTTCTGAACATGGTGCCCTGTCTGAGGAATGGATGCTCTCCATTGCTGTTAATGTTCTGAACATAGTGCCACTCCCTGAGGAATGGATGTCTCCATTACTGTTAATGTTCTGAACATGGTGCCAGTGTCTGAGGAATGGATGCTCTCCATTGCTGTTAATGTTCTAAACACGGTGCCACTGTCTGAGGAATGGATGTCTCCATTACTGTTAATGTTCTGAACATAGTGCCACTCCCTGAGGAATGGATGTCTCCATTACTGTTAATGTTCTGAACACTGTCCCACTGTGTATGTCACCTTGAAAAATGTGCATGGTGATAATTTATTTCGGAATAACATTAGATAATCTATAAAATGTCCTGAAAAATGTGTATCACTGTTACTTGAGGAATACATCATTCATAGCTGCCCTTTTTTTTTCAGGCAATGAAGACAGGACCAGGAATTGTAGTCTGCATCGAGCAGATGCAGAGAGTTGAGGAGCAGCAGAGGGGGAAAGGAATGTTGATGACTTTTTCTGAAAATGAAATGCATCTGATCCTTGTTATATGTATATAGCTTAGAATGCATGAACACCTATCAGGCACCAGTAAGGTAAGTGAAATAATCAAACTATAGCTGTCCTTAAAAATGGTATTTAATACAGTTGAAATATCATGTAGCATTAAACCATGTTTTCAGCACACAGTTTTTCAGATGTACTCCACAACCTAAATAACTGTTGGGTTGGTGTATCTGTCACATATTTTCAGGATGATCTTTTCCATACAAGTCTTAATGTTTTGACTGCTGCATATAATGCAAGGTTTGACACACGTGTTTGTCTGACTGTTCTTTTTAGTGACTGCTCTGTTGTGCATAGCCTGCCTATGGACAGACTGAATGGGAGTTTCCTGTGTCGGTGTTTGCACTACAGACTGTGCTTCATGCCCTTCAGTTCAACATCGGTATTACGTCTGCCTACAACATCTTGGCTGTTTTTATTAGAACACAGTTTTATCATAGGTTTGCTGACACTTCTACGGATAGAATTTTCTTTGCAGCAGTTCATAAGTATCAAGCACCAGCAGGGTGTTTACAATTTGCAGGATTGGTACTAACTGTAGTTAGGTAATGCATACAATTGTACACATACAATACTGTTAGTACAACATATATTACATTCACATGTCACAGACTGTTGTGATTGAACAAATAACATATCTGTTACTGTTGTATTCATTATACTGATGTGTGTTCAGACAATTATCATGCTGTCTGACTCAGATGCTTGTCATATGGCTTGCCTAGTTTCCACAATATTGTCGTGTCACTTTCTTCCCATTTTACCAATGACACTTGGCTGTTCATATTAATCATTGCATGCAGACAGTACAATTTTTAGAGTTCTACATTCACAGATTTTTACATTGCTAATGAGCTGGGTGGGTATCTCTAAGCCTATACAAGTTTTCACAAAAAATAATTACATCGTGTTTTCAAATAGGATATTGAGGGGCAGGCATTTATAAGGTACCTCTGTCCATAATGGACATGTGTGTCAGTCCCTGTGTAAATTTAGAAATCACTGTACATTGATCTATGTTGTGCTGAAACTGTGTAATATATAAAATCAACTACACATGGATTTTAAGCTTGTTTATAGGAGGTGTAGTCTGTGGGAAACATATCTGTATCTCCAGCATGTTCTGTTTAATTACAGACAAATTTATGGTCCTAAGACCTTGTATTTCTGGTACTCTTTGACTTATGAATAGGCTGGAGATTTATGACTAGGGTGTTTGTGGATGCCTTGTAATCCAATCATAATGTCACCCCTCAGAAATGTATATAAGACTGGATAGAGAAAAATATGTTTAAGGTCCTCTGCATAAGGCATGTTTGTTATGCCTTGTATTCATTGTTTATTGAAACGCTGAGGTTAGTTGTAGTTTCTGCATATGCGAGGTCAGGTGCATACTGAAGGGGGCATTGAACTCTATGAGTTTTGTGACAAGGGCAGAGTACAGTGTGGTAATAACCTCTTTGGACCTGGCTGCCATGCCCTTACTTGCAAGTTGTGCAGCACAACAGGATTTCCTCATCACTGTGGCCACATAGTGGTTGAAGGTAAGGCAACTGTCTACATGCATACAAGATTCATGACCACTGGTTTGCCTGTTGTAGTCATATTATCAATATGTTAATTATCCATGATGACTGACTTGGGTACAGTTATGCAATTCATGCAGATGATTTTAAGAGAATGGCTTTGCCACCATTTGTTAGTTATAGATGGGTCTTCTTGAAGAGTGCTTGTATCTGCATGGGAGTCAATGATAAACTCCAGCTTGAAAGTTAAAAAGCAGTGGCTGCAGTACTGAGACAATGAGTCAAGGGGGACATTGGTGGAAGGCACCTGACCTATTTTGACCTTTTGGGTCCTATCAGTCAGCCATTTGCCTATCAAGCGGGTGATAAAAGTTTTTATACTTAATTTACTGAACTTGTCTACAATGTCTGAGTTGGGTAATGTATCAAAATGCTTGGGCAGTTTGAGATAAGCACTGTGCACAGTCCTGGCCACATCCATTGCTTTTGTGTCACTCTCACTGAAGTCCACCACATTTAATAAGTATGACCTTTCTTTAACAAAGCCAGGCTGTGATAGAACCAACATTTGCATGTTATCTGTACCCTCATATATCATGTCCATGATGAATCTTTACATGGAGTTACATATTAGGATGGTCAGACCTATGGCCTGCATTTTCCCTAATCAGTGTTTTGAAAGCCTTTGTTCAGGAGAATTACTGTAGCCATCTTCCATTATTTGTGCACAAAACCTGTCTGTAGGCTACAGATGGAAAGTGATTCAAGTGGCCAGAGAGGTCATGTTTCATGCTATGTAGTAAGCATTCCTGGATGTTACTGGGGCCTATTGATACAGTGTATTTTGGCTTGGAAAGTGCATTGCAGAGATGGTCACTAGTGATGGTTGTTTGGAATGTGGTAAACAGTATTTCCTTTGGGATATCAGGTGGTGACTGGGAGATAAATTTCAATTGAACCTCACATTTACATTCACACACAGACATTACTGTTCAGGGAGCACACGCTAGGGAAAAACTAAGGAAATGACCTACTTCCATAAACTCACAATAACAGTTTACTGAGGCAGACTGCATTATTAAACAGCGCAGGTTACCATAACACTGTTATGTTGACATTTACAAGATAAGTTTGTTCAAAGTTCCGTTATGTTAATGTGGCATGATGCAGTGTCAGGTGTGCTGCCATTCTAATGTGAGGATATCTTATATGGTCTTGATTTGCATATGGTTGCCATGCTTCATACGTGTCAGTATTCAAATGTTCAGACGATGTCCTTTTTCCAGTGGTAAGCTATGTTACATATGCCACTGCATGGCCTTGTTCGCACTGCTCATATTGGTGATGGATACATTCTCCCTGACATGCTCTGTTATTAGTCATGTCCATAACTATAGATAAAGTGATGGAGGGAATGTGTTATGTGCATTATGAGCCACTCACTAGCAGCAATTCTGGTGATTAAAATTGTGCTACTTGCTACTGTTTACACCATTTAAAACCAAACCATGTTTTAAATAAGCATATTTATGTGCTGCTGCGCCTTCAGACTCATATGTGTACTTGCATAACTCACCAGTTGATCTGCACATCATTTTCATATTAAGTTCGCTATGATCTTAATGGGAATTTTAGGCATGATACACATTTGTAGTTCATTTGTGTCATGTTTTGCAATTCATCTTGACAGAGTAAGGGACCCATGGAAGTTCGCATATCAGAAGATGACGTACATGCCAGGCCACTGCCATTGTCCTCAGATGGTGATGGTGATGATAACGACAATGATGATGATGAGGAAGCTGGACCCACACTTGCCCAAACCATCATGCCTACAGCATCACTGAGGATGCAACACCAAGGCCAGAATAGAGACGACTATTGGCAGGAGATCCAGGAGGATGTGACCGATGTGTTCTGAACACAGATGAGGGACATGATGAGGACATTCTTCCAGGACATACATCTTAACCTTTTACTGAAAGGAATCTGGGCAGGAGCATTGTATCCCAACAGAGTGAAGCTGTGGTGAAAACAGCATTAGTAGTAGCCAGGCAGTAGCCATTCATGTGACACCCCTCTTTTCATAATTTTTGACAAGCTAATTCTTTGTTTTCAGTAAATACTGCTTGATTTGTCTCTAACTTCAGAATATCTGCCTAAATACTTTATCCTTAAATTTTCAGGGTCTATGTATTAGTTTCCCCTCAAGTGTTTGGCAGTGCTCTGTACAGACTCGGACACCTTGAGTGACATTTTTCCTGTAAAAGCACAATTGAAATTTCTCCAATACCTAGTTGTACACAGGACAACTAATTTGTAGTGACAAGCACTGTCCACATAGTTGCAAACTGGATACTCCTGACAGTGATTGATATTCTCACTCCAACTGTCTATTCGATAAAAAAGGGTCTGTTGCCATGGATATGAACTCTCCTGTTGTCTCCGTTACCAGCTTGGTAGATATGGACATCCTGAGTTAATGTAGAAATTACCTCATGTTTACTGACAACCAGTTAATTCTCAAACAAACTGATATGGTATGTGAGAGATGTATTTACACAATGTCACTGGAGGCAAAGCTCTCATATAAAAGTATTCCTAATGTCAATAAGGTTGTCAGTAGTACACACACTGCACCCATCATGCACAATTCAAAGCAGACATATCGACCCACATACGTCAAGGCAGTTAAATGTAACCTTCCTACACCACAAAGACCTTCTAGATGAAGTACACATAACAAATACCATCACCAACCCCAAATGCACTCTTTCAAAACAACACCCACATCAACACATAGAGCTACATTTCATGAAGCCTCTACTTCTAAGCCCATAAGGCAAACCACCACACAATCCAACTTTCTAGTCCTTGGAGACTCCATTGTGAGACACATTCATGTCCCTCTCACCAGGCTAAGTAAGGAAAAGTCACAGTCAGTTGCTTACAGGGGTCAGGATCTGCCAATTTATGTATGCACTCAGGTCATTGGGCCACAACTACCAATATGACTCAGTCATAGTCCATGTGGGAGTAAATGGCCTGAGATGTACCTCCCTAGACTATATGAAGAGAGACATAATGGAGCTCTCAAAATATGTCTCAGGCTGATATGAACCTAGCATTGAGCAGCATTTTACCTTCTCCAAGGATGATGCCACAATATGAACAAAAGATGATTGACTTTAATAATTGGCTTAATTTTTGGTGTCATTCTAAGGGGGTGCAATATTTTTCAGCATGGAAGTAGATGGTAAAACAGACCACGCTGCTTTGCCAGGGATGGTCTGCACCTCTCCCCTCTAAGCTTTTGAATATTAGCTAAAGCATTGTCTTCTCCCATAGTGCCTTTTTTAGGCAGTGCCAAACTGAAAGTACTTATGACATAGAAAATCGAAACCAAGAAAATCTAAAGGTGTTACTACTGCTCAGTGCTAGGAGTCTAAACAAAAAACTCCAGTCCCTGGAAGCTCTCTTTACCATAGAGAATGCTGATGTCTGTGTGGTCACTGAGACATGGTTTAAAGCTATGGATAGCACACCAACAGTGCAAGGTTATAATACCATCCACACATTTAGGACAGCTACTTCACAGGCAGGGACTAAAAGTGGAGGTGTCTCTATTTACATCAAAATAAATATACTACAAGGCTAATCCAACAGGACAATACACTTGAGAAGCTCCATGTTCAGATCAGCATAGGAAAAATCCAATACTACTTCCTTGCAAGCTATAGGGCCCCACCCAATGACCAAGGAAATCCATACCATGTATTTAAACTTAGTAGAAACACTAACCATCCAACCCAATACCATATTCATGGGTGACTTTAATTACCCCCATTATTAACTGGGAATCCTATATGACACCAAACATACATACACAGACTCCTGGATTTTGTAAACACAAGCTGTCTGAAACAGACAGTCAATACACCAACCAGGGGTGCAACCATACTGGATCTGGTCCTCACTAATATGGTAGAGTGCTGCACACCCCCTACTGTAATGCCTTCCCTGGTAAGGTCAGACCATAAAATGGTCTCCTTTGAAGTAAAAATAAAACCTGGACCCCTAGCTAAACCTGGAATATTCAGGAACTATTCTAAGGCTAACCTCCTGCTATTAAGTGAGAAGCAGGCAAAATTTCAAGCCCCCATAAACCCTGAGAAAACTTCTGCCTATGCAGAACTGTTCACAGAAACCCTGTATACGCATGTTAACAGCTGCACAGAGGCAGCTGTACCCACCAGGAAAAAGTACAGAACTAACTCGGAAACCAAGCCACACTGGTGGAATCACAAAGTCAATAGGCTGTATAACAGAAGGAAGAAAATCATGACAAAAATTAGGAGGTGCAGCACGCAGCAGGATAAAAGCACTTTTATCAAACTAAATAAGCAACTCAGAGGATGAATAAAATCTACCAAAGCTAAATTTAAGATATAGCAAACCTCCAGGCTGATAAATTCAGCTCCAACTTTATCCCTTTCTCCCCTTCAACCTTCCATCAGGAAATAGCTTCAGATATAATTCCTTCTACTATCACTAGGGAACAGGTCCTTAATGCTTTGTCTAAGACCAAGAACACTGCATGAATGGGCCCAGACAATATCCCAGGATGCCTTCTAAATAGCATGAAACATGACCTATCAGGGCCTCTGGAATTATTATTTCACTGTAGCCTCCAAACAGGCTTTGTGTCTCATGAATGGAGAAAGGCAACAGTTATCCGTCTGCACAAAGGTGGGCCATCTAAAGACCCTGGAAACTACAGACCCGTAAGTCTCACGAGTCTTATATATAAAGCCATGGAGAATTATCATGAAGATGACCAATAGAGATATAGTAACCTCCAAACACTGGACTCAACCCAGTTTGGTTTCGTCAAGGGCAGATCATGCCTATTCAAACTGGTGGGCTTCTTTGAGAAGGTAACCAAAGCAATGGATGAGGGCAAAATCATTCGTACTACCTACCTAGACCTGGCCAAGATATTTGATACAACACCCCACCTGGGCATTGTTGACAAACTCAAGAGTTTAGGTACAAACCTATATGTCAACTGGTGGATAGCCAACTGGCTCACAGACAGGACCCAGGAAGTTGGAATTGAGGAGTCCACCTCTACAAAGAGGCCAGTCAGAAGTGGACTCCTTCAGGGGTCAGTCCTTCGACCACTACTTTTTGGCATTTACTTCTCAGAAGTGAAGACCAATGTCAGTGGTTTCTGGCTGACTAAATTTGTAGATGATTTCAATTAAGGAGCCGTCGTTGAATCTCACACTGACACAAATGTTCAACAGGAGGGGCTGACACAGACAAACAATTGGAATCAGAGACATGGACTAAAATTAAATGCCAAGAAATGCATAATAGTATCCTTCAGGAAGTCATCCATCCCTGGTAACTATCATATTGACAACATACCCTTGGAGTTGATCCAGTAGTCAGGGACTTAGGGACACACACAGACAGTAACCTAGCCTTTGATAATCACATGTCTACAGTGGTGAGGAAGTCATTCTATGTTGCGCAACGTATAAACAAAGGTATGGCATCTAGGTCCAAGGAAGTTATTGTTCCACTGTATTCATCATTCATCAGACCTATCATTGAGTACAATGCCCCCTTTGGTATGTACCTAATCAGGCATATCCAAAAACTGGAATGTCCACAGAAGTTCCTAACTAACAGAATACAGGGTGTAAGTAAAATATCCTATGCAGACTGCCTCAAGACTTTATCCCTGTATTTTTTCTCCTACAGGCTTTTGATGGGAGATCTATGCTTGGCATACAGGGCATTGTTATGATGGACCTCCTGCATATCCACAAAACAAACATCACCAGAATTACTCATTCTAAAGATTTAAACCTTGCCTGTGATATAAATAGGACCTGCTGGAGAGATAGGTATGTATCCCAGAGACTACCCCATCTGAACAGGCTCTCCATCCATGTGGAGCAGAGTTCCTCCCTAAGCCAATTCAAGTGCAGCTTGGACAATTGGATGGGAAACCAGAAATTCATCCCAGGTTTGGAACCTATGTCTCTAATGGACTCAGGCAACCTGTAAATGGTTCATTTCCCAGATCCATGCTTACACTTATCAAGGGCATCAGAACTTGTCAGAGATTTGGGATGCATGGCTAGGCTTAAGAAGGCCATTGTGGTCATTAACCTAGTAAACACATATGAACCTATGAAAAGACCCTAAAGTAATGGGGGGAGAAATCCCCAAAAATAGAGACAGGTTTTAAATATTGCTGTTATAAACTTAGAAAGTTGCTAGCATAACATAATTTTAGTTAGGATGCATTTTCTAGAGGATATGAATTTTGAAATTGAAATGTTTGTCATTATTTAGCAATTTTAATCTTTAGTGATTTGCCAGAAAACTATAGACTTTATGAGGAGTAGACCAAAAATATGAGGCAAAAATATGGACAGTTGAGAGGTAGGTCCTAGGCTATGGGATGAACTATGCATGACTCATTCAGGGAGATACCCAGGAGGTCATTCATGAGGCTCATCTCCATCAGCCTGGTACCTCCAGTCCATAAGTGTTGTCCGTGTGCTCCAGTTATGTTATGCTGCCAACATGCTGATCAGCATAGAATTGATTGGATTTATTGAATGAGTACTTCTGCATTCATAGCATGTAGTCATCACGTGATATTGATTATGTTTCAATGTATGCATGAAATACTTTAACATGCTTATATGTTGTCGTCATGTGATATGTTTCAGTGTGTGCATGACATAAATTAACATGCTTATATGTTGTCATCACATGATAGTTATGTTTCAATGTGTGCATGATATTCATTAACATCTTATATGTTGTCATCACGTGATATTAATATTTCAATGTGTGCATGACATACATTAACATCTTATATGTTGTCGTCACGTGATATTATGTTTCAATGTGTGCATGACACACATTAACATCTTATATGTTGTTGTCACGTGATTTTAATTATGTTTCATTGTGTGCATGACATACATTAACATGCTTATATGTTGTCATCACGTGATATTAATTATGTTTCAATGTGTGCATGACATGCAATCACATCACTTTCCATCCACATTCATATTCATTCAGACATAGACATTCAGCTGTCCATACATTGTGGCAGTTAACCTGCAGCTACTGCTACAAAAATTATTTATTTATTTATTATTTATTTATTTGTTTATTGACCAGGAAAGTCCACTGGGTCATAGACCCATTTTCAGTGGAGGCCCATGGAGAAAAGCTCCACAATTTTTTTTAATACAAGTGTTTAAAGATAATATAGACAATGAACATGGGTATTGACATAGCTACTTGATTACTGCTATAAGGCAAACAATGAAAGTAAAAAACATACAGTACTATAAAGATCCAAAAACATTAAGTACTGAACAATATAACATTGCAAAATATAAAATAAAACCCATCTGATATAGATTTAGTTTTTAGAAGTTCTAGTCAAAGAGTGCAAATGACAGACAACAGATGTCCATAGTCTGGTCCTACCACTGTGGTATGGCTTGGAATTGTGCATTGCCATATCATGTATGTGACTACTGTGGTATGGTTTGGAATTGGCATTGCCATATCATGTATGTGACCATTGTGGTATGGTTTGGAATTGCACATTGCCAAATCATGTATGTGACTACTGTGGTATGGTTTGGAATTGTGCATTGCCATATCATGTATGTGACTACTGTGGTATGGTTTGGAATTGTGCATTGCCATATCATGTATGTGACCATTGTGATATGGTTTGGAATTGCGCATTTCTACATCACGTATATGACCATTGTGGTATAGTTCGGAATTGCGCATTGCCATATCATGTATGTGACCACTGTGGTATGGTTTGGAATTTTGCTTTGCCATATCATATATGTAACTACTGTGGCATGGTTTGGAATTCTGCAATACCATATCATGTATGGGCAGCACAAGGGTATGTCATTTCCCATGTGTTTTGGATGACAGTTGTCATGATGTCCCATTGGCATGATGTGGTGTTGTGTGCCATGTATTGGCAATGCTGATGCTCTATGGGACCATAAATAGGTATGTAATAGCTATGGGCAGTCCTGCTTTTCTGATTGCATCAAACACAAATGTAGCATTAATGTACACACATTGTTACAGATAATTTATTCTGTAGCAGTACATTATACTAAATTTGATGAATCTTAAATTCCATGTCTCTTATTCATGCAGGTTCACACCTTCTGCAAGTAGTTGTACACATTAACTGATTGTACATGTATGTGCACAAAGTCTGATGCATAGTGATATTTAATTGTACCTTTGACATGTGAGCATTCACTGACTTACTGCTGATGTGCTGTAATAATGCTCATAGCAGTGTCCTCCACTCAGTAATGAGCAGGGTGTGTGACATACACCTATAGTTGCTTATTCAAAATTTGCATTACAGTATATGTGCATGTGCTAGAAATTCTTAGTTTGCTTACCTATACATGTTGATGCTACATGATTGCACTTTACTGTGTATGTGTGATTTATGCATGACCATTTATGTGGACATCAAAAATCATTCTGCCCATGTGACATACTTTTGCCATTTGCTTAAATGTATTTTGGGTTGATTCTACAGCATCCTGTCTGCTGAACACATGCATTTGCAGTGTGTCAACTTAACTTTTCCTGCTTTTCCCTGATGACCTCCCTTACACGTTTATAATTCCATATGATATTTGCAAGATATGCAGTTATTGGCCCTTGCCATGTATTATGTTGTTGACATGGTGAACATGCGCCAAATGTATGGCCGTTTACAGATACAGGACATCTGCAATACACCGTTGTTCTTGTTAATACTTGTGTATTAACCAGTGTATGTTGTTGAACTCTATATATACAACCTGATATATTTTTAGGCTGTAGTATTATATTTTTGTAAATTGTCTTACATGTCATTGATGTGTATGTGTATTGTGTGTATCTATACTGATCTTGCTTTCTAGTATGTTTCATTTATGCCACTGGCCTATATACATACATATACACCTACACCTGTGCGTTCCCTTTGACATGGCGTATGTGTGTGACATAAGTCAGTCCATGACACATTTGATCGAGTTATACTAGTGTATTTAGCAGCCATTTGTTGCTTTATTATGTAGCACTTCTGTTTCGCACTGTGACTGGTTGTTTATCTTTCACATGTATGGTCAGAGGTTCTACTCTGTCCAATGCTGGAGTTACCTAGTATTGTTAGATCTGCATTTGCTCATCTGTGATGTTGCTCGGCTTACACATGTACTGCTGACAGACTCTTGTATTCGTGTTTATTTATCCCATGTGTACCGTGATTCTTATTTATTACCCTACAACACAACTCTACCCTTGGTCATACACATCCAGGTATGACTGCCACACAGTTTGCAACATGTTGTACCACGATAGTGCATAGGTAGGTATGTTTTTCTACATTTCACCATGGCCTGTTTGACAACTTTCCATTGCTCATGTTGTGCCATGCACTGCCTGTATAACTTATCTCCTTTCTTATGTGTTGTGATATTTTTCTTTGGATATGCCTGCTGTGAATCTTTCAACTCCTCTTTTTCGCTATATTTACTTTTCCTTCTTTTCCTTTCATTCATAAAAAAAATAAATAAAAAATGAGGCCTATTCCCACCCCCCCAAAAACAGCCCATGCCGCTCTGAATGTCCTTCAGATTTTCCTGTTGGAACATCCCTCATTCCACCCGCACTCTCCAAATTTCCTTGGGTGTGTGTATTACTTGTGTTCCCCACACAAGTCCCGAACCCACTGCTAGCTAATGTTAACTGTGGCGATGTGGCCATGATTGCCAGTCCATTGGAATCTGTTAAGTGCAAGCAGCCATATTTTTTATTAGTACATGGCTTACAAAGATATCTAGAGTTGTCTCTGAGCTTACTGCACAGATTGTTGAAGATATGTATTACAAAGGACATGAGCTTAAAGAAAGTATATTTTATTTATTTATTTATTTATTTATTTATTATTTATTTCCAGTTTGATGACTGGGGAGGTCCACTGGGCTCAGGGAGCCCATTTTCAGTGGAGGCCTGGGGAGAAAAGCTCCATAATACATAGTAAAGTTAAAGATACAACAAAGTATAGTAAAAAGAGTTAAAAATATAATTACATTTCAATTTAGAGACATGCATTGTTCATTGGTTCCATAGGTTCATAGGTTTATAGGTAGGTACTAGGCTATCAGCCCAAAGGCCTACGTAAGCCTAGCCAACAAGGTTCCCTGGCTTAGGCCACCCAAGAAAGTTATTTTCCTGTGCCACTGTCGAGCAGAGACACAGAAGTGATCCCCGGGGTGTATTTCCTATTTCCCATCCACTCATCAAGATTTTTCTTGAAGAGCGCTAATGAAGAACTTTGCTTGACATAGATGGGTAGCCTGTTCCAGAGTATGGGAAGTCTCTGGGACAGGAATCTATCCCTCCAGGATGTCCTGTTTATTGTGGTGACAAGGTTTAGGTCCCTAGAGCGTGTAGCTCGGAGGGATTGGGATTTCTTTGTTTTCATTACAAGAGAGGAGAGGAAAGGGGAAATAAACTATTTACAATATATACATTCATAAAAATATCATTAGATTGGCTGCCATTCAGAGTGAGACAAGGTGTTTACAAATTCAGGATGCAGTAGAGTAACTAGTCGGCTAGGTGGGGAGAATGCAGTTGCATTTCCAATTAGAGGAGAGGTAGGACGGAGGTGAGAGTTAAAGTTATCAAAGTTTTCACACGCCCTTAGTGAAGGAGGGAGACAGTTACATTTTTTGGCTAAGGAAAAGGATAAGAAGCTGACCAGAAGGACGGTTGGGTTTGTGGACAGTGATTAGGTTTTGGTGAGTGGATCTAAGAGTTCTGTGCAGGGTGTATGGTTGTAGGATGTTAGTTAGTGCAGGGCATTTAGTAGGTTAAAATATTAGCCTGTGGGCTGTAGCAAGTTGGAGGTAGTCTAGATAGTTGGTGAGTTCTAGCCAATTTAACATGTGGAGGGCAGTACAATGATGGGAGGGGTATTTGGCTTTGGTGGCAAATTTTGAGATTTTATTATAACAGACTTCCAGTTTGGAAGAGATACAGGGAGATAGGTTGGTTAGTAAAGGAGCGCCGTACATTAGTGAGGGAAGTAGATAGGTAGTGGTGAGAGTTTGTCTTGTAGAAGGAGAAAGTGGATGTTTCTGTATAGCATGCCAAGTTTTAGATGTGTTTTCTTTATGTTTTGCTGAATATGGGTATCAAATTTTAGGTGTTCATCTATAGTTACACCAAGTAGTTTAGCAAAGGGAATGACCTCTATCTTAGAGTTGTTATGGCTGATAATTTGGAAAGGGTGTTTATCACGAGGAAAAACTTTTGAGGGAGAGAATACTAGTATTTTAGATTTGTTAACATTTAGAGAAAGGTGGCTTTGAAGCATCCAGCTCCCAATGGTAGAGAAGGCAATTTGAGTCTTTGTTTGGAGCTCAGGGAGGTTAGAGGTGGAGCAGACTAAAGTTGAGTCATCTGCATATTGTACGATTTTGGTGTTGGGTATGGCTGAGTGGAAATCATTGCTAAAGCTGTTAAACAGCATTGAACCTAGTATGGATCCCTGGGGTATCCCAGTGGGTGTAGAAAGGAAGGTTGAGGTGCTTTTTCTCCATTTCAAAGCCTGAGATCTGTCAGACAGGTAACTTGAGAACCAGGATAGGGTATTCTGAGAGTGATTAAGGTTAGAAAGGTGGCTCAGGAGGTGGGTATGGTAGAACTGTTGATACTATGTTTCCAGAATCACGGGCGTGGTTTACTCTATCTAGGAAAGAGAAAAGAGCAGTTATTGTGCTATGGCCAGGTTGGAAACCATGTTGGATTGGAGTTGGTTTTTGGTTAGGAAAGGCATGAGCTGGAAGTGGATGCATTTTTACCAATTTTTGAAATTGGGGAGAGGATAGCTATGGGGCGGAAGCTTGGGATATTATTGTTTTTGCCTCCGTTGTGAGAGGCAGAATAAAGGCTGCATGCCATAGTTTGGAGACGTAAGATTCCTGTAGGGATCTATTGATCAGGATGCTAATGAGGAGGGCAATTCTGTCTGCGGTAATTTTTAGAAAGAGAGATGGGATATTGTCAGGGGCAATGGAGCATAGTTTTAGTTTAGAGAGAAGTTGTTTTATGTAGGAGGTAGAGATGAGTTTAAGTTCAAATGTGGGAGGTGGGTTGGGGATAACGGTTGGGTAGAGGCTGTGGAAGAGGGGATGAACTGAGGGGAAGGGTTGTTGTTTGGGAAGGTCTTGGTAAGTTCTGCTATAGAGTTGGTAAACACGGAGTTGAATAGAGAGGCTTACTAGTTCTGCATTACTGAACCGAAGAATGGGATTTGGGTAGGGAGTAACGGACAGCAGGTTAGAGGAGATTAGGTACCCCTCCACCTTTTCTATTTAAGTGGTCATATCTCAGGGCTTGAAATCCAGGGGGTAGGATTTCAGAATCCGAGATGTGGGATTTTAGCCATGTCTCAGAAATGCCTACAATATCAGGTAAGTTGTGGTTTAGCCAGGTATGAAAGTGGGACTGTTTTATTTTTTAGACTCTGGGCATTGATAGTGAATAGTTTGAGGCATTTATGGTGGGTCATAGTGCTTGTGACTGGGGGATTGAGATTAGTGGAAGTATTGGGTCCAGGGTTGGGGTGTATATATTTATTTATTTATTTTATTTATTTCATTTATTTTATTTATTTATATTTATTTATAATTTTTATTGATATCCCCTGCTAAGCAGAGGCAATTAAAGAAAGATGGTAGTAGTAGGTTTGTTTTGCTCTTTACGTGTTGCGGAGAATGTAACATTGGTTTAGGTATATGATGTTTTATTGAGGAGGGTATAATTTTTAGTCTGAAGTAGTGGAGTGTGTTGGACTGAACTAAGGAGGAAGATATAGTATGAAAGTGTGTTTTTGTGGTGTAAGGATGGAGGTTGGGAATGGGGGTGTGGGACAGGAAGAAGGGGGGAGTTGGTTGGTGGAGTAGGAGGTAGCATGGTATAATGGGATTAGAAATAATATGCTGATAGAGGGGATGAGAAGGGTTTGTGATAGTAGAGAATGCACAGTAAGGTGGTGTAAGTCTGATATGATAAGATTGTAGGATGTTAGGAAGTGTGTTTGAATGTGGTAGTAGGAGGGGGGTTAGATGTGAATACAGACTTTAAAGGGTGGGGTGGGAGTAATTGCAATTGACAAGTAGTGATGAGAGGGGGAGGGGATAAAGTGAGGAGATGATTGGTTGGATTGAATGAGGAAGGGGAGGGGATAAAGTGAGGAGATGATTGGTTGGATTGAATGAGGAAGGGGAGGGAAGGGGATAAAGTGAGGAGATGATTGGTTGGATTGAATGAGGAAGGGGAGGGAATAGTTACAATAAAAGTAGGAATAGTGGGGGCAGGAGGGAATTGGCGGCAGGGTAGGGGAGCAGAGTGAGCACCGTGGGCGAATGGAGTGGGTAGAGCCGGTGAGAAGGTGGCTAGCAAAAATCAATCAGTGAGCTGTAGCCAGAGCAAGGAAGCTTGGAGGTACTTCAGGAACAGAACAGCAGAGGTGAGTCTAAGCTATGGAGAAAGAAACGAAAAAAGAAAATTGTATACTCTTGTCAAAGCAGGCCGGCAAGGTATTTTGTTAGTAAATGAATTACAGAAATGTCTGTAGTTGTCTGCAATATTTCTGAACAGATTTGTGAAAAAAATGTGTTATGAATTCCATGCAGGTTATTTTGAGATAGGTGGCATTTTCAGTTACATTTCATAGTTGTCCTTAACCTTACTGGATAATTCGGTTATAGATACATATGTTAAGTGAGATAGGTGGCATTTTCAGTTACATTCCGTAGTTGTCCTTAACCTTACTGGATAATTCAGTTATAGATACATATTTTAAGTGAGATAGGTGGCATTTTCAGTTACATTCCGTAGTTGTCCTTAACCTTACTGGATAATTCGGTTATAGATACGTATGTTAAGACTATCAGGATGCTGGAATTACGAGAATCTTTTTGTTACTTAATTTACAAAGTGCTTTGACAATGATTTCTCATTACTTATGGATTACTTGCAGGTATGTTTAGTGCACTATTGCTACTGCGATACTCCTTTGTGCACTGAGGTATCCTAAGTTCATTGTGGTACATTTACATATTATACTATTATCCACAATTTTAGCTATGATATTGGCATGATGCACCAAATCCACAAGCTTCACCGAATCCAGCTCTCAGAATTTTTCTCAGGTGAAAGATGTCCAGACAGGAACTCTGATGGTGTCAGAAGGTATGAAATTAAACTCAGGCTAGATGTGAAACAGTTAATGGAACAATAGGTTTTGCATCCACATGTATTTTTTGAAAAATAGAAAGCATAAGACTCTAGTGTTTGGCACTAATGA
The DNA here is from genome assembly GCF_019279795.1 of Protopterus annectens. Classification (NCBI taxonomy): domain Eukaryota; kingdom Metazoa; phylum Chordata; order Ceratodontiformes; family Protopteridae; genus Protopterus; species Protopterus annectens. Next base: position 76,924,054 of record NC_056749.1, on the reverse strand, counting down.
CTGACTATAATCCTCAGTGATTTACAAAAAAATAAAAATTGCAACAGGCAGGGAAAAATAAGAGGCAAAGTCAGAATGCACTGCAAAATTCTTGACCATTAAGAGGTATGCTGTCAGTGTATATAACCTATATGCTTTTGTGAGGTTCACCTTACCTTTGTGTGGCTCGTTTTCCCATTTTTAGTCACAATAAAGAGCAAAGCATGTGGTTTGAAGGTTTATTCTGACACCCCAAAATGAACCCTGTTTTATTTTATCTTCTCCAGGTTCAAAGTGAACTACAGACCAAATATATATTCATGTATGCATGTATGTATGGAACACATCCCAATTGAGTGTTTGTGATATCAAATGGTTGTTTACACTGGCAGAAGTAATTGAAACTCATCTGAGTTCTTCCAGTGTTAAAGTCTATGCAAGACTGAACACTGAGGATTGGGGAATTTGCCTTTTCTCCACTGAATCGTGATCTTGGAGTTGATATATATATATATATAATTACCAGGGTTGTGGTGGGTGCAGCCCCCACATGGGGTGGTGCAAGAGACACCTTGTTACTGTTGTTTTAGTTATCAATCATGTAGGATTCAGCGAGAGCAGTTGGCATAATGGCTAAGGTCTTTGTCTTCCATACACAAGGTCCAAGGTTCGATTATGACCTCTTGCCAGTGCCTGTTTGGAGTTTGTATGTTCTTCCTGGGTCTCTGTGGTGTCCGTCTCACCTTTAAAAAGCAGGCTGAGTGTTTGCATCTCAAACTCACCAATGAATGGAGCTGGAGGCAACAGCACAGACTGTATGCTGTTCCCTACAGGGGGAAGAGGTGGTGCGCAGTAACCTCAAAATAGGAGAACACAGATCACATACCGTGTGCTGCGACAGGGTTAGCCACTCAATGGTGTAAAACATGGCTCTAGTTGATTTGGTCATGTTGACTAATGTCTCCAAATGGGTATTTATTGAGGACCTGATCCATGGTAATGGTGGGAAGGTATATGTGCCCCTATTGGCCAGTCTCTCTGTGCCTGCCATAAAGCGTAGGAACCCTAGGCCAATAACTGGCATCCAGTTGCCCAGAGTGAAAGCTGGAAGTAAAACCAACATTGACTAAGAACTGCTACACTTACTGTAGCATCAATGGATGGAACTTGTCTAAGGTATGGAGGAGGCTGGACATCCTGTGTATCCAAAACAAGAGCAAGAGGCTTGTTATTCAGAGTTTACTGCTCAGGAGAAGGACAGGCTACAAATGTTGCGGGAATTGTGGTGTGCAAGAGGCTTCAAAAGGCACAGAGGGATGGCAACAGAATTAGTGAAAGATTCATGGTAATCAGTCTCCAGCCTAGTGATAGGACAGTATTCATACTTTCAGCTTATTGTGAAGAGAAGAGTACATTCAGAAGTTGCAGGATCTATTAGATAAAGCAGGGCAACAAGTATTGGTGTTGATAATGTGTGACTTGAATGCACATATCAGGACAGACAGAACAGGATATTAGGACTGCCTCGTTACACATGGGTGGGGCAGCAGGAATAAAGAAGGAGAGGCCAATCTAGACTTTCATCTGGCAAATGGCTTGATAGTAGCCAACACATGGCTCAGAGACAGTCACAAGATCACAAACAACAGTGGAAAACAAGCAACTCAGGTAGACTTCCTCCTAGAAAGGAAAAGAAACAGTTGGACCACAGCATTAACCACTGGTTGCCACATTCAGCTGCAAGCAGTGGTCCGAGAAGGCTGTAAGATCAACAGTGACCAGGTGCTCTAGCACCCTAAGAAGAGGAGGAAATAGGTGGAGTTGAAGAAGCACTGCCTCAAAATAATATGTGTGAGGACTACAGAACAAATATGTGGCTGAGCCATGTATAGAAATAAAGTACATGTGGAATGCAGACATCAAAAGAAAGAAGGAGTGCAGGAAAAAGTGAAAGGTGGAAAAGACAGACCAGGTTAGAAAGATTACTGACTGGATAACAGAGGCTAAGAAAGGATTTGCAATAGAACAGGGCATCAGAGGCAATACCAGCTTCTGCAAAGTGACTCTATAGATGGCACAAAGAAACTATGTCAGGTTGCAAGGCAAAGACAGAAAGATAAAAAAGATAGTCAGGCACCCTTCATACGGGATGCCAGCAACAACCTGCTCACCAGTCCAAAGGACATCAAAGGCAGATGGAAGGAGCACTTCCAGCTTCTTCTGAATGAATAAAAACCCACAGAAGCTGTACTACCCCAGACACAGCCTATGATGAAAGAAGAGGAGGAGCCCACCACAGAAGTAAGCACAGCACTAAGGAAAATGAACTCAGGGAAAGAGGCAGGCTCAGATGGGGTTACAGCAGATAGGATAACGATGTTTGGGGAGATAGGGGAGAAATGGCTCCTGAGGATACTCATGGTAGTATGGAGTGAAAGGCGTATCCCAGATGACTGGAGAGTAAGCATACTAGTGCCTGTGTTCAAGAACAAAGGGGACATTCACAACTGTGAGCTGTATAGAGGTATTAAACTCCTGTTACACTGCATGAAAGTCTTAGAGTGGGTGATTAATAAACAAATAGAGTAGAAGAAAGTAAGATGGGAGATGAACAGTTCAGATTTTGATCAGGATGCAGCAGTACTGAACCAATATTTGCAGTGAGACTTATAGCTGAGAAGAAGCTAGAGATGACGAAAGAGTCCAATTGGGCATTCCTAGACTTGAGAAACCATATGATAAGGTCATAAGAAAGCTGATTTGGGTAGTTCGATGGTGGTTTAAAGTCCCAGAAACATTGGTAGAATTAGTGCAGGCTATGTACAAAGATCCAATGAGTCAAGAACAAATAGTGTTCGACCACTCAGAGGGATTCCCAGGGAGTGGGTGTGCATCAGGGTTCAGCTCTCAGCCCACTGCTGTCCATACCTGGTGATGGATTACATTAGAAAACAGGTAAGATGGGTCAGATCAACAAAGTCACTGTATGCAGATGATGTGCATTACAGGCAGACTTCGAGAAAAAAATTCAGCAAAGGCTAGGGAAATGGAATGCAAAATTGAAGGCATGTGGGATGAAAGTATGTACAGATAGGAAGGTGGTAACGGCAGCAAACTGGGGAAATCAGAAGAAGCTTAGAATTGAAATAGAAGGGAAGATAGTGGAAGAGGTCAATAGCTTCAAGTGTCTGGGAGGGCTGGTTAAGGATAAGGGAAGTCTGCATGAAGAGGTTAAAGCTAGAATCAGAGGGTTTGCTGCCAAGTGGCATAGATTCTCCGATGTAGTGAATGACAGAAGAATGCCAAGGAAGCTGAAAAGTGAGGTGTACAGAACAGTGGTACGACCAGTACTACTGTATGGTACAAAAACCTGAGCAATAAAGGCAGAGCAGATGAGGAAGCTAGAGGTGATGAAGGTGACGTTCCTGAGAAGGGTGGTAGGATGCAGACTGTGGGATAGATGAAGAAATGAGGACATAAGAGCAGAAGCCAAAGTAGCTGCAGTTACAGAAAAGATCAATGAGAACAGATTATGGTGGTTTGGGCATGTGCAGAAAAGCAGAAGACAATCTGGTGAAGAAGATTTCTGACAGACAGGAAGAAGGCAAGAAGAAATGAGGGAATCCAGCAAAGAGGTGGTTGGACTGTGTGAGAGAAGATCTGTGGCAGTCAGGCATAAGCATCAAAGAAGGCAGGAGAGTGGTATTGAACAGAGAGAGATGGTGACACTTAACAAGACACCCCGACACCATGTAGAAAATGGGAAAAAGGGATTGATGATGGTCATGTGGGATTAATGTTTTCCATTTCAGTATTTGTATACTTTGATATTTTCAATATATATATATATATATATATATATATATATATATATATATATATATATATATGGGTCTCCTTCAGAAACCCGAATGCTCACTTACTCGACTTACAAAACACTGAGATGAAAAGGCCAATGACCGCACCACAACAACATCCCTGAACACTGACTTTCTACTCCAGGTATGTAACCACTTGGCCATCCGTTTGAATTTTGTCCCTTATCCCCACTGTAGTGCGATTTTGGAGTTGGTATATTTAGTTAGGGGGTGTGGGGGGCACAGCCCCTCACATGGGGGTGTTGGGTGTGAAGCTCCCCACATGGGTGGGTTTGCTTTCCTTTGTTTTTTTACTTTTTTTGTCAGGATGGCCAAGAGGTTACTTACTTGGAGTGGAAACTTGATGTTCTGAGACATCAGTGTTGTCCAGTCGGGTTTCTGAAGTAGACCCATATCTATATATATATATATATATATATATATATATATATATATATATATATATATATATATATATATATATATATGGATCCCCTTATCCCCTTCATATGGTTGAACTTTTAAAAGCTCAACTTTCATATGGCCGAGACCATATGATCGAACTTTTAAAAGTTTGGACGGTCTGAATGGGGATCTCCATAGAGCATGGAATGGGAACATTTCCCTTTACCGCAATGTAGTGCGATCTCAGAGTTGGTATATTTAAATAGCAGGGGGGGTGGGAAGTGCAGGGGGGCTTGCCCCCCTGCTACCACTGTTTAGGGGTTTTTTTGTTTTATTTTTTTTTTTTTCACACTGTCGAACATTCACATGTTCGATGATATGGTCTTGGCCATGTGAAAGTCGAACATTTGGATGTTCGATTATGTGACGTAGACCCATATCTATATATATATCCACAAAACTTGTACCCATCACTGTGCTGTGTCAATTTCCTCGACACAATATGTTAACTGACTATTGCTTATATTTCTCTATGCTAACTGTTGCTCCAAATGACTGAAACAAAAATCTTCATAGTGTTACCCTATCTGCTTACTGCTGCTGAAATAAGTGTATATGAATGTATAGCTATCTAATTGTTTTTGGATGTATAGTTATCTATCTTCATAGTGTTACCCTATTTGCTTACTGCTGCTGAAATAACAACTGTACATGAGTGTATAGTTATCTAATTGTTTTTGAATGTACAGTTATCTATTTGCATTATGTATAAACTGTTTTCTGTTTCTCTGAGCTTTTCTCATCAGGCCTCTACTGAAAATGGACATATATCCAGTTAGACTAACCCAGTCAACAAATGTAAAATAAATAAATAAATAAACTGAATTGTGTCCATTTCAGGAAGCAAAATCTGATATAAAATCAAATATATAATGCCACTTTAAATCATGAGACAAAGTTACTTGCAATTCTTAAAGATGTGACAAATGTTGGGTTTGGCCTTTCATTTTGATGTCTGACTGGTTGAGAATCATCTTGTTGACAAAAGCACATAAACAAGCTATCCAGCGTGTCTAAAAATTGAGAATTCATTCATACAAAAGCACAGATATGCAAATGCATTTGCAATGAATGTACTCATCACTCAGCATCCATGCATCAAAACACACAGAAGCACACAAAAGACACTTCTTACATGAGGGGCGAGCCTCCACACAACCCCATGAAAAGTAAATCCCCTTCATACCCCAGACCTTACTGAGACACACTATGACTACAGCTATGATTTGCTATCAATTTGCAGGAGTGACTGCAAATGTGCAAAACCTTTGGAATGCAAACAGCAAACCATATGCACTCCAGAAAAACTCCAGTACATATATACAGATACACACACACACACACACACACACACACACACACACACACACACACACACACACTTCCATATTTCTCCTTCAAAAGGAAAGGGACATCCATAGCACACTGACAAATCAACCTTGAGGGGATAAGCCCAGCAGATGCACACTAGTAATCAACCATGTCAATATTGATCGGGGATGTTTTGCAGACAAGCTTTACTCCACAAATTGCACTTCCCTTGGAGTAGGCACCTTTCAGGATAGACTCACACAAACATATCACCCATTTCTCACACCTTTTACATAGCCAGCACAAAACACAATCAGTGTACACACTAACAAGCACTTTCAGACACAACACATCTCTATACAACACATACAGACTAAGGTATCCATCAGCAAAAACACACAGTAAATTGTACTTTCAAATATACACAGACACAGACACACACACACAGACACACACACACACACACACACACACACACACACACACACACACACACACACACACACACACGTGCACACTCACATGCACACACAATCTCACTAAAAGTGATCAGTTACTTACTGATACACAGACAACCATACTTTAATGTATACTTTAGGCTTCTCAAATGCATATTTCAACCATTTTAGCTCATACTCACAATATACCAATATACTGCAAATTTATGCTGATTCATCCAACACCACACTTCTGACCACACACTAAAAACATAGCCATCACACCCATCTGACACACACACACACACACACACACACACACACACACACACACACACACACACACACACACACACACACACACACACACACACACAAAATGCATGTTTTTGATTACTCAAAACAATTAACAACCACCCATTCTCAACACACATTCAACCATTAACTCGAGGCTTTACTGGCTTAATACTCAACCAAACATACCTACCTGCAAAGAGTGCACAAAACTCATCAATAACCTTCTACCCACTTATACAAGACTGTGTTAGACCTGCCATATTATATAGGGAAACAAACTCTTACAGTACAACAGACACAGACCCAGCACAATAGTATTCCAACCATGCAGTCACTCTCGAAGAATATATTAACTCTGAAGGCAGAAGTGTACATTGAAAGCCCTCCCATCAGACTCTTAAAGCTGGCACTGACTTTTGTTTCATATCATCCCACTTAGTGCACACTGCATGTTCAACATACTTTTAACAAGACCCCTAATCACATTATGGCTAACTATAGGACCCCCACTTTGTCCCTCTTAGCCCATAACTCCTACCTGACTAGTAAGGAATTGGTCTACATTAAGCCAAACAGCATTCTCCCAGGGAAGTTCAACTACTAGAAAGATCTATACATCCTCTAACATGCATGCCTAGAGATTTCTAGAGTAGATCAATGCAAACTCTCTGGATCAGTCAATTCGCACCCCATCCAGGGGTCATAAGATCCTGGTCTTGGTCATCAACAATATGAGACAGTTCTGTTCCCTACTAGCTGTGACCCCCTCCATAGTCAAATCAGACCACATCACAGTCATGTTCATTTTACGATTGAAGCCAGAAGCAAAGATTATGCCAAGGCTAATCTACTGAAAAGGAGTGATAACCTAACAAAATTCAGCATTCCTTCCCATCTCAGTGATAACCTAACAAAATTCAGCATTCCTTTCCAACTCAGAGACCCAGCTGCTTATGCAAAATATTTAGTGTGAAATTCCATGCACTTCAGAATAGATACATAGATGCATTTGTCCACTCCCATGTAAACACAATTCCAAATTAAAAAATAAACACCTATACTGGAACCCGAAATATAACTGAGCTTTATAATAAATAAAAGATTTATATAATAAAAAAAAAAAAACTGAATTGCACTTAAAAACTCTCAAGCTGCAAAAATCTCTTGTTCCACATATCTGCGAACTGCAGACTCTGATTAAATCAACCAAAGCCAGATATGAGGTAGAATTTGCCACCCAGGCAAAGGAAAACTACAGAGTCTTCTTTAAAAATATATAAACAAAAAGACACAAACAGAAACATGGCCAGGTTAAACTTCTTTTAATAACAGGTTAGTGCTTTCACAAGTATACCACTTACTTCTTCAGACCAAACACAACAAACATACAAACAGCATTTTATACATTTTAAATTTCCTTTCAACCAATACCAATAAAGACTCAATCTTAACAAGACAGTTACATTTATAATTACTTTGTATCACAATATGGTTCTTCTTAAAGATATATCCTCTAATACTGTTTAAGCTTAAGAATAATTGTGCATGTCACTATACAATGCTTAAGACTATGAAACCTGAAATAAAAATTAAATAGTATAATCAGCCATAATATAACTAAAATCCGATTAGTCTTTTAAAAAGTATATCTATGTTTACCCTCCAGGTTATTCACCTGTATGCCTGAGGTTGTAACTTCCACATATGAACTCACAGAATTTTAAAATGTAGTTCTATAATTAATAATCTTATAAATATAAACAAAATATACATAATCTATCCATCAATTTTATCAAATAAAATCTATGTGTATACATTTACATAACTTAAACATCTCAAAAACTTATGTTTCACAAACTCTGTCTATTTAATATACAAAAGTTCCGTATCAATAGCAGTGTCTTACCACACATACATGGATGGATATATCTGCAGAGTTCGTACTACTGCTGTATACTAACTTTTTGACGTGTGTCATGTTGTTACATAAATACAGACTAAAAAAATTTAAAATGTAATTTTACAGATTATTAATACCAATATTTATACTTACTGTTAGCAAATGAGATTAGTAGGGCTCCAAGCATGCGACTGATGTGTATATATGTTTAGTTATGAAATGTATACATAGTTGCTGTTTGTATGTTTGTACTGTTTGTTCTGAAGAAGCGAGTGGTATACTTGTGAAAGCACTAACCAGTTATTAAAAAGTTTAATCTGGCCGTGTTTTGGTTTGTGTGTTTTAGTTTATACATTTATTGTTTTGCTATTTGTTGTACTGGCAATGAAATGTTAATCCTAGTCGCTGGTGCTGTTTTTTCTTTTTGGATATTCACTTCTTTAAAAATGTTAGAAATCATGTCTAGCACTGTGAAGAGCTCATAGTAAATTATATCACAGTCAGACTCAGAGAACATAGCCACACTACTCCATTCTACTCATACATTCCCAGATTTTAAACCCGCATTTTATCCCTTCACGTTTTCAATGAACAAGTCTTCAAGGCACTATCCAAGGCCAATAACATTGCTTTTATGGGGCCATATAACCACAAGTTCACCCCTGGTTTAATAACTTTGCTCCTCATGTGTAGGGGTGACATCTGAATGTTCTGCTCATCTCTGGGTTATTTGTACTTAAAACATAAGGGCTAAAACTCCAGGGGAATGAATAACTAGGCTTCTAAAGATCCTCATGAATAAATAGGGTAGCAAGCACCTATGACCTTATGAGTCTACATTTAATAAGTAGGACCCAACAAAAAGATACTTGATGGCAATGCATGTGATACAAAAGGAGAATGCCCATATATTAAATATCTGTAGATACATGTGATAAGTCATGGTTAAAAAAAAACACAGAGTAATAAGATCCTAACTCTTAAGATGTATTAATTTGGCAAAAATCAAAGTTGAGGAAGCAAACTGCTAGCAGCTAAATAATCTGGTTTGAAAAAAAAATCAGCCTTCTGAGAATATGCCAGATAAACTTGGCTGAAAATGTTATCCTGGATGACTACACAAACCTTTATTTAACAAATACTCTTTCATTCATTTTTCCCATGTTGTACTTAAAATATCCACTTAAAACACAGAATTACACTGCTGTAATGCAACTTCCCAGGACTGTCTCATTCACTTAACCAGTAAAGTAAATAGAGTTTCTCAGTATACAAAGAGTTATTTCTCATCACATTAAATCAGCCACATATTTCCCTTTCTGTAAAGGAACTCATAGAAACCTCAGAAGTACAGTATTTATTGCTGCTGCTTCTGACATTTTAATACATCTGGATAGTGCAAGCTACGTTGTACCTCAGGTAACTACAGTAGCTCACAGCTTTCATTACCTTTAAAGAGTGGAGAGCATAATATTTACATGGGACAGTAAAAGTTAATTCTATCAGCACTCCATCTGTTTGGGACTGGGTCAGTTACCCTGGAGTTTTCTAGCTCATTCTGATTTTATAAACTTGGAAATTCAGAACCGTTTTGTTTTCAAAATATGTAAAAAAAAAAAAAAAAAATATATATATATATATATATATATATATATATATATATATATATATATATACATACACACACACACACACACACACACACACACACACACACACACACACACATATATATATATATATATATATATATATATATACACACACACACACACACACACACACACACACACACATATATATATATATATATATATATATATATATACACACACACACACACACACACACACACACACACACATATATATATATATATATATATATATATATATATATATACACACAAACACACACACACACATGTCTATATATCTATATATATATATATATATATATATATATATATATATATATATATATATATATATATATATATATATATATATATATATATATATATAGTAACTTTTTGTTTGTTTTTAACTTTTAAGTGTGCCTGATATATCCTGCAGCTTCATTTATTTAATTCTCTGCAGGTATTTTCTACTCCACATTTGGCAGAGAGATACAAGCATGTGTGAGAAATAGATGTGCCATTTATCTGAGGAAGGAGAGCTAAGAGGTCATTACCAGCGCTGTGTTGTCTTATACTGCCCTCTTGTGCTCAGTTGGCATAACTTTTTTTTCCACATCATGAAGTATCAGTGATTAGCAAATATTCAGGTACGACACAAGTAATACAAAAAAAATAAATAAATAAGTGACAAACACAGTCAAATCTCTAGAACAAAATAAAATTTGCTGAAAGATGGTTTAGTGAAAGGCAGCTGGTATATAACCATGTTTGAACAATAAGTTATAGCACGATGTGTTATAGGTTCATAGGTAAGTACTAGGCTAACAGCCCTGGAGCCAGTGCAAGCCTAGCCCAATAGTGTCACAAGTCATCTGGCTTACCAGACATTAGTTCCTTGTGCCCCTACCTAGCAATGCGATTGAAGTGATCCCCGGGGTGAATTTCCTATTTCCCATCTACTCATCAAGATTTCTCTTGAAGAGGGCCAGTGAGGTGCTCTGCTTGATGTGAATGGAGAGTTTATTCCAGAGTATTGGAAGTCTCTGGGTTAGGAACCTATCCCTCCAGTAGGCTCTGTTTAATGTGGTGATAAGGTTGAGGTCTTTGGAGCAACTAGCACTGAGGAATTGGGATTTTTTCAGATGAAGCGTGCCTAGCAAAACTGGATCAGACATGGCTCTGTATGTTAAGCAGAGATCACCCCCTAAGTAGGCAATATGAGACAGAGTGAAGTTTAAAAATTTTAAGTCTATCTGCATAAGGCACATGTTTGAGTCCTAAGATCCTCTTAGTGAGGAACATATGTGGTCTCTCCAGTTGTTGGAGGTATCTAGTGAAGTACATGCCAAATGGGACATTGAACCCTATAATGGGTCATTGAACTCTATAATGGGTCTGATGAGGGACGAGTAGAGAGAGATAATGACTTATTTTTTCATGGATGAGAAACCTTTTGTGATGAGATGTGCCACATAGAAGGACTTCTTATCTACAGTGGTGAAGTGGTTGTCGAAGGAGAGGTTGCTGTCTACCTGTGTCCTTAGATCCCTTATAACCCCTTCAGAGTTAACTGGGTTCCCTTCGATATGGTAGTTTGTGGGCAACGTGTTTTTCCCAAAGGGAATGACGATGCATTTTTTGGTGTTGAGCCTAAGGCCATGGTTTTGGCACCAGTTATTGGTCTCTGGGAGGCCTTTTTGTAGAATGTCCACATCAGCTTGAGAATCAATAACAGCTCCCAGTTTGCAGTCATCTGTGAATTTGGTTAACCAGAGTCCCTTGGTGTTGGCTTGAACTTCAGGGAAGCAGATACCAAACAGGAGAGGACCCAGAACCGATCCTTATGGGACTCCACTTGTAACTGCCTGGTAGTCAGATTTAGAGTCAGCTACTTTCACCGTGTGGGTTTTGTCAGTGAACCAGTTGGCAACCCATCTAGTGATGTAAGGGTTAATGCCCAGATTAATGAGCCTATCAATGATTCCAGAGTGAGAGATTGTGTCAAAGGCTTTGGCTAGATCGAGGTAGGCTGTGTAGACAGCCTTGCCTTCATCCACCGCTCTGGTGACAGCTTAGAAGATGTCTATCAGATTAAGCAGACATGATCTGCCTTTCACAAACCCAAACTGCATGGGGTCCAGGGTTTGAAGGTTCCCTATATCCTTATTTATAAGATGCATAATAATATTATGTTCCATAGCCTTACAGATCAGGCTCATCAAGCTGATGGGGTGGTAGTTCCCAGTGTCAGTAAACAAAATCACTCCTAGGTTGTGTTTGGTAAAGTAAAATTCTGAAAATATGTACAGTGTTCTTCAAAGTGCCAAAATGGGATTCATACTAAGCCCTTTTCCCTAAATGTGACATCAGAGATAGTTTAAATACATAAGGACTTTGGGGGTAAAGCCCCCAATCAGAGTGGGGTGTTAGCAAGCATATTCATTCTAAAATTCTTTTTGAATTTCTAAGGGATTCAGTCAGTTCTATTCTATCATGATCCCCATATATTTCATAGTGACTATTCCACACATAGCAACAAACAATTTGAAATTCTAAGGGTTTCAGTCATTTCCAATCTATCATGATCCCCATATATTTCATAGTGACTATTCCACACATAGCAACAACCAATTTGAAATTCTAAGGGTTTCAGTCAGTTCTATTCTATCATGATCCCCATATATTTCATAGTGACTATTCCACACATAGCAACAACCAATTTGAAATTCTAAGGGTTTCAGTCAGTTCTATTCTATCATGATCCCCGTATATTTAATAGTGACTATTCCACACATAGCAACAACCAATTTTAAATTCTAAGGGTGTCAGTCAGTTCTATTCTATCATGATCCCTGTATATTTAATAGTGACTATTCCACACATAGCAACAACCAATTTGAAATTCTAAGGGTTTCAGTCAGTTCTATTCTCTCATGACCCCCGTATATTTCATAGTGACTATTCCACACATAGCAACAACCAATTTGAAATTCTAAGTGTTTCAGTCAGTTCTATTCTATCATGATCCCCATATATTTCATAGTGACTATTCCACACATAGCAACAACCAGTTTGTAATTCTAAGTGTTTCAGTCAGTTCTATTATATCATGATCTCCGTATATTTCATAGTGACTATCCCACACATAGCAACAACCAATTTGAAATTCTAAAGGTTTCAGTCAGTTCTATTCTATCATGATCCCCGTATATTTAATAGTGACTATTCCACACATAGCAACAAACAATTTGAAATTCTAAGGGTGTCAGTCAGTTCTATTCTATCATGATCCCCGTATATTTAATAGTGACTATTCCACACATAGCAACAACCAATTTGAAATTCTAAGGGTTTCAGTCAGTTCTGTTCTATCATGATCCCCATATATTTAATAGTGACTATTCCACACATAGCAACAACCAATTTTAAATTGTAAGGGTTTCAGTCAGTTCTGTTCTATCATGATCCCCATATATTTAATAGTGACTATCCCACACATAGCAACAACCAATTTGAAATTCTAAGGGTGTCAGTCAGTTCTATTCTATCATGATCCCCGTATATTTAATAGTGACTATTCCACACATAGCAACAACCAATTTGAAATTCTAAGGGTGTCAGTCAGTTCTATTCTATCATGATCCCCGTATATTTAATAGTGACTATTCCACACATAGCAACAACCAATTTGAAATTCTAAAGGCTTCAGTCAGTTCTAGTCTATCATGTTCTCCGTATATTTCATACTGACTATTCCATACATTGCAACAACCAATTTGAAATTCTAAGGGCTTCAGTCAGTTCTATTCTCTCATGACCCCCGTATATTTCATAGTGACTATTCCACACATAGCAACAACCAATTTGAAAGTATCTTATTTTATTTTTTAAACACCTTTATTACATTATCACTTAAGACATATGCACATTAATAGAAAAGAAACCAAACCATTTGGATATTTTTTACATTATATATGTTTTCTTTCTTTATAACAACTGGTATTCAATCCAATATTACATAAATTGCAAAATTTCTGCCATAACCCACTGGGAGTAAATCACTAGAGATGGAACGGTAATAGAGTGGGATAAGGCCAAGAAGATGTTTGGACTGCAGGCTAGAGACTACCTTCCCTACCAGGGACTGATATCAGAGTACAGGCAAAGAGAAAGGAATAGGGAGTCCTAAGTGAAAGATCTGCTCTGGTACACTTTAGTTGAATCTAGAACAAAAGCTGCTATTAAAAATGGGATAATTAGTAGGACATATACAACATTGCATGATAACTATAATAATCAATCAAAGGAGATTAGAAAATGGAAAAGTAACTTACAAGGGACTAATACGAGGACATACGTATGACTCTCAACTAAGTACAGAAGGTTTAGGGTTTTTCTTGGAAGTGTACAGGTATATCCCAAACAGATTTCAAAGAATATTTCCTTGGGTAGACAGCAAATGTGAGTGATGTGATGTCAAACAAAGAGGTCAATTGAAACATGTTTTTTGGAAGTGTAATGAGTTCACAGATTTTAAAAATTCCCTCTAGAGTACTCTGTCAAATATTGGGGGATCAAATGATTTTAACAAAGGAAATGATTATTTTGAGCTGGGACATAGGATCTGAATTGCCTAAACATAGAAAGGCCTTATAAAGTTTAATTCTGTTATCCATCAAATCAAGCAATAACTAGAAAACAGAAATCAAAATCTAAACCTTGAAGTACCTTATTGATATTTTTCAGTCATTGACACCCATGATGGCTTCACCAGTACCTGACCTAGTTCATAGATAGGTACTAGGCTAGCTGTCTTTGTGGACTAATGAAGCCTGGCCAGTTTCCCCTAAAACATGGGAATTATACCCTGTACATTGTGTCTGTGAGATAAGCACCTTAACCATTATTCAACTACCAAATATCAGAAAAAGTAATGTTAGAATCATTACTCTGTATGACCTCAGAAACAGACTCAGTTTCTTGAATTTCCACATACATTGTATTCTTAAATTATATATATGCAACATTCAACAGTCTGATACTTAGAATACATGCAGTGCAGCTATTTCTTCAGGCATGTGGCAAAGCTGGGGGAGTACACCCATCCTGGGAGCAGGAAAAGAGATGTAGAGCAAAGATGCAGACTGAGCAAATTCATTAAAGGAGGGGCTGTCATGCAAATAGTGTTCATGGAAGTGGACTTTTGGGTTACAAAGCCACCCTTGCTGGTAGCCTTCAATAACAAGCATACCAGGGCATGCATTTGTAAGGCAGAATATATACTAAGTCCCCCAAGTAACTCATATGAGGAAGGACCAAGCTGAGTCTGATAGGGGGCAGCTACCACTCTGTACAGCAGTGCGCTATAGTGACCTGTATGAAGAATGACCAGTCAGAGTCTGATAGGTGATGGCTAGCACTCTATTCAGTAGTGGGGTAGAGTCGGTCATCAGGGGAATGAACAAAATGAATCTGATAGAGGATGGCTATTGGTCTGTATGGTACTGAGGTTGAGTTCCCCATATGAAAAGGACAGGACTGAGTTTGACTTTTGACAGCTTGATGGCAGGCAGGTACGAGGAAAAATGATTTAGGTAAAAAAAATGTAACTCAGTGTGACACTCAAACACATTCAGACCAGCTGCACACCCTGACCACATCATTATAATGGTGTCCTGCTTCATATAGCTCCACCCACTTCTAATAACAGATAAATAAATATAACAGTCCTACACAGCATGTTGTTCATGTGCACAGTCTCATACCTCCTCCTCCTCAGCCACTGTGAGTGAGTGCAATAGGATTTATGACATAATTTTACAATTTATGTCACAAATCCTTTTGCACTCGTGATATTTGGTTCATATCCAAATTAATTTTCATGTGTGCTCAAGGAGCCAGATTTTGGCCTTACATAAACTGGAATGCATATAATTACCTACTGTTAGCTACCTCATGCTGTTTTATCACTTACACATGCATACATGATCCACCTACTTGGCTATGGATTCAGCTTGCCTTGAACTTTTTACTCATAAATGCATTATGTATAATTTATAAAATTTCTCGTAAATGGTTCCATAAGTTGCACTGGGTATCCAGTTTACACAACCACAACTAATCCCTTTGCCCATATGCTTATTTGTATCTAATCCATTATAGTGCATCTATTAGGCACTGTTTGTATAGATGCCATACATTTACTAATTTTCTGTTACAGTTGCATATTTAATTGACGATTTCACTTTTATCACAAATTTTTCATTGCTTGGGCTTCACATGCTGCCCAGACTGTGGATAAAAAGGGCCTTCAGCAACACCTACCTACCTAAAAAAAAAGAGATGCTTTGTAATGTCTGAGTTGAATTCAAGTATCTCATCTGCTCAAGATGTGATTATAAACTTGGAAAAAGAACACCTTGAAAAGTGCCACCATCATAAAATGTAAGACCAGCAATGAACAAAATACAAAACTATGCACCCATGGTGCATAATACAAAAGTAGCAAAGGGTGCTACTTTTAAAGGACACAACCAGCTATGCAAAAAATAAAGTACAAGCATTTTATTTTCAGAATGTAGTATGACACTGTATTATCACAGGTAAGGAAGGCAGGTACCTCTGCATTTTGATATTGCAGTTGTGAGGAAGGCCTGAGATTAGGTGTATGGATGTGGCGAGAGAGGACATGCAGGTGGCTGGTGTGACAGAGCAAGATGCAGAGGACAGGAAGAAATGGAAACAGATGATCTGCTGTGGTGACCCCTAACGGGAACAGCCGAAAGAGGAGAAGAAATTGTTGTGCATCCTAGATAAAATATGGTGACAGAGTTTAAGTAGTTGGCCAAATGGTAGCAAACTCTTACAGGGTCACTATTAATGTGCTCCTGAGTTTACGTTATCCTGAACATTGAACAGTAAACACTGAATTGTTCTGTATTAGAATACTGATGTAAGATGTGCACGTTTGTTTATAAGCACTGACCCCATAGTTGTGGATGTGAAACTAGATGTACAGTGGAATGTGATGTGAATGGAAGTGTCTGAGGTATGTACCAGCGCATCTGCCGTCCTATAGTTGCATTCCATTCTAAGATTTGTCCGCTCAGCTACCCTCCCATACCTTTGCTGTCTGATACTAAGCTGATGAGACTTACTCATCACTTAAGTTACAGCTTTCATTTCCATGAGATGAAGTCTACATACAGCAACTGACAGACATCAAACGAGTCTCATAGGACTTAGAGAGGTGGTCACTGTAGAGTCATGAATGTTCTAGCACCTTCACTTTATGGATGTAAATTTCTATACAATGAAAAGATTAAAAAAGCATTAATTGTATTAGATATATAAAGGAGCACTCTTTGTATGCAGTATTTAAAGGCCCTCATGAGAGTTCAAGATTTAATATTAGGATTTCATTTTGAATGTGTTAAGCTGATATACAAAAGGTGAAATATAAATAAAAGGAATACAAACTTATTTTGTCCTGAATTCACTGACAAGAATACATAAGTGAGGGGTATGCTAGAGAAGTTAGGAGGGTTATATTTAAATATGGATGTGGGCATAGTGGAGCAACTACTGCAGGTGGAAGCTATGAATAAACTGAACTCCAACACGCAAGGTAAGAAATACATTTTCTATTGGGCAACATATCATACAAATCTGTAAAGGGATCCTGCCAGCAAAGGTGAGATACATCATTCATGGTAGCTGAGGACACCAAGTACCATAGGGTATAAAAGAGGGATATTGTCCTATTGTGGGACAACTAGAATGTGGCAACATACCCCAAAGGTTTAAATGCGAAGCATTTTGGTATAATATTTGAAGGACTGTCAATGCTTTGTCTTCTTCTGTGAGATTATCTGAACCTGAAATTACTATATTTATTTAAGGGATGTCTGGAGATTGGTGGTCTAGCCACTTTAAAAAAAACTGCTTTTTATGAGAGTAAGACTGAAGAATTTGAAGAATTGCTGTTTTGAGCTACTCATTTTAATTCTCAGTCAGATTAAGCAGTTTGGAACTCAATGTTTCATAACGGACCCAGAATTTTAAATGGTATGGACAGATATATTAACGAAAAATTAGAAAGCTCTATCCAAAATACTGAGTCAGTCTAGCAGTTTATTTGGGGATTAATTGTGCAACTCAGTGCATTGTTGAATCAAGACAGACTGACAGTTAGAGGAATGGGACCACTGAATTTTTTTGAAACTATGGTCAACATCTGATAAGTCAACAAAATTTGACTGACTAAGCAGATAGTCAACAGGTGTGCAAGGGTTTGGAATTAGATTTTGTGATCTCGGAGTTAGTATATATAATTAGCAGGGGGTGTGGGAGTGCAAAGAGCTTGTCCTTCTTACATAGAATTAGATTGTGTGATCTTGGAGTCAGTATATATAATTAGCTGGGGGTGGAGGTGCAGAGGGCTTGTCCCTCCTACACAGAATTAGATTGTGTGATCTCAGTGTTAGTATATATAATTAGCAGAGAGTGGGGGGGGTGCAAGGTGTTTGTCCTTCCTACATAGAATTAGACTGTGTTATCTCAGAGGTATTACATATAATTTCCAGGGGGTGTGGGGTACGGGGGGGGGGGGCTTGCTCCATAGAATTAGATTGTGCAATCTCGAATTAGTAGGGCATGGGGGTGCAGGAGGCTTGTCCTCCTACATAAAATTAGATTTTGTGATCTTAGAGTTAGTATATATAATTAGCAGGGGATGGAGAAGTGCAGGGGGCTTGCCTTCCTACACTGAATTAGATTGTATGATCTCGGAGTTAGTATGGGTAGTGGGGGGTGCAGGGGGCTTGCTCTCCTACATAGAATTTGATTGTGTGACCTCAGAGTTAGTATATATAATTAGCAGGGTAGTGGGGCTGTAGGGTGTGTGTCCTACTACACTGAATTAGATTGTGTGATCTCAGAGTTAGTATATATAATTAGCAGGGGTTGAGGGGTGCAGGGGGCTTGCTCTGCTATGTAGTATTGCATTGTGTGATCTCGGAGTTAGTATATATAATTAGCAGGGGGTGGGCCTGTAGGGTTTTTTTCCTCTTACATAGAATTAGATTGTGTGATCTTGGAGAGTTGGTATATATATAAATAGCAGGGGTGTGCAGGGTGCAGAGAGCTTTTCCCACCTACACAGAATTAGATTGTGTGATCTCAGAGTTAGTATATAGAATTATCAGGGGTTGTGGGGGTACATGGGGCTTGCCCTCCTACATAGAATTAGACTGTATGATCTCGGAGTTATTATATATAATTAACAAAGGTTCAGGGGTGCAGGGGTCTTGTCCTTCCTACATAAAATTATATTGTGTGATTTCAGAGGTAGTATATATAATTTGCAGGGGGTCCAGGGGGCTTGTCCTACACAGAACTGGATTGTGTGGTCTCTTAGTTAGTATATACATTTAGCAGGGTGTGGGGGTGTAGGGGGCTTGTCCTCCTTCATAGGATTAGATTGTGTGATCTTGGAGTTTATATATATATATATATATATATATATATATAGAGAGAGAGAGAGAGACAGATATAGATATATAACAGGGGGTGTGTGGGTTGCAGGGGGCTTGTCCCTCCTTCATAGAATTAGATTGTGTGATCTCATAGTTCGTATATATAGCTAGCAGGGGGTAGGGGGTGCAGGGGCTTGTTCTACATAGAAGTAGATTGAGGTGATCTCAGAGTTACTATATATAATTAGGTGGTACTGGGGGTGCAGGGGGCTTCTTCTACCTGGAAGTGGATGGTGTGATCTCGGCATTAGTAGATATATATATAATTATCATGGTTAGGGGGGTGCATGGGGCTTGTCCTCCTACATAGAATTAGACCAATCTTGGAATTAGTACATATAATTAGCAGGGTGTGGGGGTGCAGGGAACTTGTCCTCCTAAATACAATTAGATTGTGTTATCTTGGAGTCAGTATATATAATTGACATAGGTGGGGGTGTATGGGGGTTTGCCCTCCTGGAAAAAAACAATATTTGCTGTGTTTTTCTGTTTTGTTTTTACTTTTAATTTTGCATGGACCCACATTATTGCTCACTTTATGTGTGGTAGTATGTTAGCATTTGGATTTTTCTGGTCAAAGTTTTGAACATCAATATTTGGGTCTTTTGATTAAAATACATATGTGTGTGTGTGTTTATGCATGTATTGTATATATAAATATAGGTAGATATTCATAAACAAATTTATAGAGGAGATAGATAAATAGACAGATAAATAGATATATAGTTAAATAGATAAACAGAAAATGAGAACTGGGTTCAATATAATTGGTTTCAAGCTACTTTTGCTGCAACCAGATTCTGAGTCAGAAATGGCTGCTGGTTAACTTTATTGAATTATGTTGTAGTTGATTTGCTGGATGTAAACTACAGTATAATTGTTGATGTTTTTCCTTTTTTCAAAGTGATTATGTAATGACTATTTTCTTGTGTAGTGCTGGATTGCAATTAATTGAGTTTTGTATATTGTTTTTTCATGTAACTTTCAGCTTCAGTTTTTAGCTTTATTCACATTCTTAGCATGTTTTTGATTTACAAATGTGTCTATATCACTTCATTGAAGCTTACTTACCCCAAACGCCTATTCAAACACACACACACACACACACACACACACACACACACACACACACACACACACACACACACACACACACACACACACACACACACACACACACACACACACACACACACACACACACACACACACACAAAATCATTCCCATCTTACTTGAATGGATGTGCACGTATCAACATCTACAAAGAAAATCACCACATTGTGGACTAAATTGAAGCATACTGTTCTTTCCAGTGTTTGGATATTGTAAGGCAATATTTCACATCTCTTCTCTCCAATCATTAGGATGAGAGGTCAGCGCAGGGGCGATTTTAGAAATGTCTCAAACTCAAAAACCATTTGTAAAATGGTGTTTGAACATTTTGTTTTGAGGTAATGTTTTCAATTAATGGCTCTGTGCCTGCTTGTTGTTCTTTCTCTAGACCTTTTTAATGTAAGCAATAAAAGTCTCTTTCCCTGGGTGATCTCTTTTGATTTTGTACCACAAAGTGTATGTTGCTTGTAAACCAAAAAGTATGACCCATACCCTATTATCAGTTCCACATGGGGATTACTACCACAACATCCACATCTAGCATACATACCTCCTAAACAAACCTTTCAAGTCTGGCCAAAGTTCTATGCAGACACTGAAAACGAGCAGTTGTATCAACCTTGTTACTAAAAACAAACAATTAGATACAACTAGAATAGACTGGTTTGATACATTAATGTTGTGGGTTTATTGGCGAAATAAATGAGGATGTTACACAGAGACTCATTCTCTGTTAGTAAGCATTAGTTCTGTTAACCTGCTGTTGCCACTTATATAATGGGGTTCTCCTTCACTTCTACAAAGTTGTACTGATATAACGGGGCTCTCCTTCACTTCTACAAAGTTGTACTGATATAACGGGGCTCTCCTTCACTTCTACAAAGTTGTACTGATATAACGGGGCTCTCCTTCACTTCTACAAAGTTGTACTGATATAACGGGGCTCTCCTTCACTTCTACAAAGTTGTACTGATATAACGGGGCTCTCCTTCACTTCTACAAAGTTGTACTGATATAACGGGCTCTCCTTCACTTCTACAAAGTTGTACTGATATAACGGGCTCTCCTTCACTTCTACAAAGTTGTACTGATATAACGGGCTCTCCTTCACTTCTACAAAGTTGTACTGATATAACGGGCTCTCCTTCACTTCTACAAAGTTGTACTGATATAACGGGCTCTCCTTCACTTCTACAAAGTTGTACTGATATAACGGGCTCTCCTTCACTTCTACAAAGTTGTACTGATATAACGGGCTCTCCTTCACTTCTACAAAGTTGTACTGATATAACGGGCTCTCCTTCACTTCTACAAAGTTGTACTGATATAACGGGCTCTCCTTCACTTCTACAAAGTTGTACTGATATAACGGGCTCTCCTTCACTTCTACAAAGTTGTACTGATATAACGGGCTCTCCTTCACTTCTACAAAGTTGTACTGATATAACGGGGCTCTCCTTCACTTCTACAAAGTTGTACTGATATAACGGGCTCTCCTTCACTTCTACAAAGTTGTACTGATATAACGGGCTCTCATTCACTTCTACAAAGTTGTACTGATATAACGGGGCTCTCCTTCACTTCTACAAAGTTGTACTGATATAACGGGCTCTCCTTCACTTCTACAAAGTTGTACTGATATAACGGGCACTCCTTCACTTCTACAAAGTTGTACTGATATAAGGGGCACTCCTTCACTTCTACAAAGTTGTACTGATATAACGGGCTCTCCTTCACTTCTACAAAGTTGTACTGATATAACGGGCTCTCCTTCACTTCTACAAAGTTGTACTGATATAACGGGCTCTCCTTCACTTCTACAAAGTTGTACTGATATAACGGGCTCTCCTTCACTTCTACAAAGTTGTACTGATATAACGGGGCTCTCCTTCACTTCTACAAAGTTGTACTGATATAACGGGGCTCTCCTTCACTTCTACAAAGTTGTACTGATATAACGGGGCTCTCCTTCACTTCTACAAAGTTGTACTGATATAACAGGGCTCTCCTTCACTTCTACAAAGTTGTACTGATATAACGGGGCTCTCCTTCACTTCTACAAAGTTGTACTGATATAACGGGGCACTCCTTCACTTCTACAAAGTTGTACTGATATAACGGGGCTCTCCTTCACTTCTACAAAGTTGTACTGATATAACGGGGCTCTCCTTCACTTCTACAAAGTTGTACTGATATAACGGGGCTCTCCTTCACTTCTACGAAGTTGTACTGGCTAAGGACACACCTTATTGAGGTAACTTCATAATGCTTAACTCTGCGATTTTCATTTAACCAGAGGAAATCAATGTCAGTGTGATTTCTAAGTGTGTGCCATCAGAGGAATTCCTTGGTTTTGGGAATATTCCTATTTGGAGTTGGTATATACAGGTCCCAGGCGCTAGCTTACTACATGGAGGTGTGCTCTAAAGATGTTGCTGATTTGAGTCCTATGGCAGTCCAGCTCAGTTAGTTGAATCCATACCAAGTTGTACTTCAGGGATATGTAGGTGAAGCTATTATGGAAAACACCTGCACTCCATTTCAGTTTCCCATATTACCAAGACTAGTAGTAAGGAGATAAACTAATTTCATAACTTGCAA
The DNA here is from genome assembly GCF_019279795.1 of Protopterus annectens. NCBI lineage: Eukaryota > Metazoa > Chordata > Ceratodontiformes > Protopteridae > Protopterus > Protopterus annectens. The sequence continues at coordinate 76,900,918 of NC_056749.1, read as the reverse complement.
GCCAGCTAGGTGCCATAGAGGGATGAAGCCCTAACTAAGGCTCAGACAATCTGAGTTTGATTAGCAGCTGGGGCTTCTAAAGAGGAAGGGACAGTGATAGTGTTGGTAGATTGTTCACCAAGCCATTTTGGAGGCCAGGGCTCAGAGCGATCATCAGCCTGGGTGTAGGGATTGGCCAAGAAGACATGTGGTGGGCAAATCCTCAGGAGCCATGCCTCATTGTCTACCCAGCCTAGAGGTAAGGCAATACTCTTCTGCTATTCCCATTATGATGGCTGCTTACCTGGTCCAATCCAAATGGATTTGTTCATGGTGCAGATAACACTGACAGTCTTACTGCAGGGATCAGAGATCTCCCTGCATGCAGGAATGTCACATGGAAGATCCCTGTACTGTGTGGATCAAAATGGGCACTATCATATTTGTCAGGCATTTTTCTTTTTATCAAAGGTTACTTTTCCATGAGTGCCATATGCATATGAAACTGAGTTTTGCTAAACTTTAGGGAGAAGAAAACAATTATAATAAATTGAATGCATTCAATACTAGACTTTAAAGCACAGAGCAAAGTTACTTCTAATATTTAAAAAAAATGAAAAATATTGAATATTTTTATATGACTGTGATCTTTCACAGTGAGAAAAACACAATGCTATCTTATAAAATGCTTTACAATTCTAACATTTATTTATTTGGCAGTAATCATAGCTGAGACAGCATACTGCTAGTGGTCAAAAAATCTGGTTCAAAGAATTAGTTTTCTGAGAATATTCCTGGCTGAATATTTGAACAGAAATAATTATATAAACCTTTGTTTAACAAATGTTCTTTTATTTATTTTTCTAGGACTGAACTACATCATAAAATAGCCACTTAAAATACTGTAACTCTGTGTTTTAAGGCAAACTCCCAATATATGTCTCTTTCACATAACCAGTAAAGTAAATAGATTTTGTTACATAATTGTCCCATATCATTTCAGCTATCCATGCATTTCCCTGTCATTAGCAAAGGGTTCATGGGAATCACGGGGAGTGTGGTGCTCATTGTTCCTGTTGCTGGCATTTTGGCAACATCTGAGTAGTCAGAGATGCATAATATTACACTAACCACCACTAGCTTACAGATGATCTTTCCATTTCAGAACCTGTAAAGAGGTTGGGGGAAGCAGAATTTCATTTGGAGGACGTCTAAGTAGGACAGTAGAAAGATTAGCTGCTCTTTAGCTGCACCAAATCTGTCTGGGATTGGCCCGGTTTACCCTATAGTTTTCTTTTCTGATTAGTTCAAATTTTAATTGTGCAAAGTCAAAATCATTTTGTTTTGAAATTATACGACACGTGAATTTCCAAAGATAGGCACAAAATTATCATAGCCTATTTTTTATAACTTTAAGTTTAACCTAAGCTGAGTTGCAGCTTTATTTAACTGAATTATCTAAAGATGTTTATTTTTTTCTGTTCTTCCTGATGTAAGACTGATGCCACATTTTAGCCCAACTGTACCACAGAAGGAAAAGCATAAAGCAAAGAGAACTCATTAGCAGTGATGCGTTAGCTTATGCTGCCCTCTACTGTTCAATGGTTATAACTGTTTCTCCTTGTTTACCAATGAACTGTCTAAAACACATGGTTTTATTTAGTTTTAGATGCTGGGTACTCTATGGAGCAAATGTTAATTTTTAGGTTTAATTGAGGAAAATACAAGAAAAGGAAAATACCTGATAAAAACAACTGAATTACTAGAATGAAATGAAGGTTACTGAGAAAATCTTTTCTTAATGTGATATGATACAAAAATGCTTGAACATTTAACTCCTGTGTTAAATTGGTAAAGCCAGGTACTGATATGATTACATGATATATTAAATTTATGGGAAAAAAAGCTTATCCCAAATTCCTTTCCCTACTTAAATATCATTTTGACATATTTTACATAAGTAAGGGGTGGCTGGTCCGAATTCCCACAATTGATGTGAAGGCACAGCCACTCTAAAAACAGTTTTCTGGAAGTTAAATGTATGTCTCTTCATGACGGGTAAATATTTGATTTAACCCAAATAATCATACCTCTCAACCTCTTAGAGCAAGACATCTGGACAAAGTCATAAATAATGGGGGTATAAAGGCCCAAACATAGGGACACTTCTTATATATTGCTCTTACAAACTTAGAAAGATGACAGAATAGCAGGTGTTGCATTAGCATGGATTTTGTGAAGGGTATGAAGTCTGAAACTTAAATCTGTGTCATTATTTTCTGACTTCATCCCTCAATTATGTGCTAATGATTTGCCAGAAAACTACAATTACGTGAGAAGCACCAAAAATATGAGGCAAAAATCTGGACATTCTGTGAAAATCTGTACAGTTGAGAGGTATGTCACCAGTTATGTCATCAGATAAGCTACAACCCTGATGCTTCAAATTTCTTATTTGCACAATGTGTGATTATATACATCAGACAAAGCATACCCTGATGGTTGCTAGAGTAAAAATGCACAGGGCAACATACATACAAAAGTAAACACCTGAAGGGTTTGACTATGATTAAGCATTGTGCCAGATGTGAAAATATTTTATTTTCTGAGATTGCAATATAACTGTATATCATCACTGGTAGGGAATGTCAACTGTTCATTGCCTTTTGATAAACAGGTTGTCCTGCACTAATAGATAAAATATTCTGTATTAAAATACAGATATAAGGCATGCAGAGTTGCTTGTGAGACTACCCAATGGACAGCAGATGTAAATTGAAAGGGTGCTGATATAGAACCTGCTGACCCACCCTTCAGCACAGATATTATTTTCTAGGATGTCTGTCTTCCGTCTTCTCACCTATCCTCACAATGCCTCTGTTTTCTGATACTGCACCAGTGAGACATAATCCTGTGTTACTTTAGTTGCATCTTTCACTTCCCTCAAAATAAGCCTAAATACAGCTATCACTAGTTTGGAATGGATTCTTAAAGGATTGCATGATGTTCCCTCATGTAAATTCCAAGGGAATTTATTTTATTTATTTATTTGACATTTGTTGACTGGGTTAGTTTGACTGAGCCTGAGCCATTTTTCAGCGGAAGTCTGGAGAGAAAAGCTCCAGAAATAAGTACGACATGTACAATAACAAAACCTCAGATACAGAAAAATAACAGAAATAATTGAAGATAACTAGTACATGATTAAATCTCAGAGACTAATTACATCAGTCTGCACAATCACTTCAGAGGGTAGTACCCAGTGTATTTCTGTAGGACTCAAGTACAATCTTTAACAGTCATACTAGTAAGGTAATAATCCAGACTAGACTAGTTAGGTCTAGGTCAACGTACAGGTAGGAGTAAAGAAAGAAAGGAGGTTACGTGAGAGAGAGGTGTATATGAGGAGGGAGTCAGTCAAGGAGAGTGGTTAGAATGACAGATCCATGTATTGCTTAGATAGTTTTTAGTAGCAGTTTTGAAGTGTCAGTGATTGATATTTCGAATATCCAGTGGAAGTTTATTATTATTATTTATTATTGTTCTATTTTAGTTTTAGGCTTATAGACTGAAAGAAGGTTTTCTTCAGAGCTATGAAGGGACCTTGTTGGGAAGTAGGGGGAGATGAGAGAGACAATGCTGGGACAGAAAGAAGGCAGATAGAAAATATTATGTATTATTTGAAGCTGAGAGAGAAGTAAATGGTGAGGAAGCTCTAGCCTAGTTATTTTTTTAAGAGCTAGACAGTGATGTGAGTGGCAGGAATGGTCTGCGGTGAATTTAGCAGCTTTGTTGTAGGTGGATTCTAGTTTTGATAGGAGAATGGTTTGAAGATTGGTGAGGATTTGAGAGCCATAGAGTAGGCTGTGGAGAAGGTAGGCATGGGAATAGGGCAATTTTGGCTTTATTGGATAACAATATATTGTTCCTGTAAAGGAGTCTGAGTTTTTGGTGGGTTTTCTTAATGTTGTTGAGAATGTGCAGGTTAAATATGAGATGGTCATCGATGATGACACCAAGTAGTTTGGTATGTGATTCCACGGTGACAGGTGTGTTATTGTGGGATGTGATTAAGGAGGAAGATTTAAGATGATTCATAGTTCTGGGGATGAAGAGCAGGAGTTTAGTCTTTTTTGGATTTAGCATTAGCTGGTTCTTGGTGAGCCACTTTTTAATACATAAGAAGGATTTCTGTGTTCTTGAATTTAAGTCAGAGGTATCTGCTATGGTCATTTCTGTGGAGTCATCTATGTATTGAATGAGTGATGACTGTAAGCATGATGTAGACACCAGATTGGTAAAGATATTAAATACTAACGGGCCAAGGATTGATCCTTAAGGCACATTAATTTTTACTGGTAGAGCAATACAGATTGCAAAAAGCCATTTAACAGGGTCTATATTATATGCTCATCAACATGTAATCAGCAACCTTACCAAACCATGAATGTTCAAAACAGTGATTTCATTCCCCGGGAAAGAAATCTCTTGCACTAAAAACACATACACACAATTTCAAACATAACAAAGTGGGGGCTTCACCCCACACCCCCCAACGCGGGGGGAATATACAAACTCTGAGATCACACTACAGTGGGGTAAAGGGCAATGTTATGGCTCAGGCCAAGCAATCTTTTTCCCTGGGAAAAAATTGCTGACCTGAGCTTTCGCCTTTTTTCGGAATTCGGTAAATATGTGTCAGCAAACCGGCATTTGCTGTAATGCAGTTTTGCTGATCTAATATAGACCCATTTAACAGATTGAAGTTGGTCATTAAGGTAACTAGTGAACCGGCAAATAGTGGAGGTGGATAGGGTGAGTTCTGAGAGCTTGTTTAACAGGAAGGGGTGGGAGACAGCGTTGAAAGCTTTGGAGAGATCAAGAAATAGGCATGAGATCAGTTTGTTTTAGTCTCTAGCTTTGGATATGGTGTTAAAGAAGGAAATGTGGTTGGTAGAGGTGCTATGTTTAGGGTGAAAGCCATGTTGAGTAGGTTCTCTTGTAAGAGATAGTGAAGAATTTGTCTGTTTACACAATTTTCCAGGATTTTAAAAAGAGGGGATAGAACTGCAATGGGCCTGAAGTTGGAAAGCTCAGAGGAGTTACCTCCCTTGTGAATGGGTAAGGTGTAGACTTGTTTCCAGATTGCAGGTATTTTAGATTCAGAAGTGAAACAGTTAATGGTTATAGAGATGGGAAGGGCAAGGGAGTTGGCTGCTTTCTGGAGAAAGAGTGGAGATATATCATCAATAGTGGGGGAGCAAGGTTTAAACTTTAGAAGCAGGGATGTAATGTAGTTAGTAGATACAGTTTTGAGAGAAAAGGCCAGAGAGGAGATAAAGGGTGTAGGAGGGTTAGTGGGGAGGTTAGCATTTGGGTTGGAGTTGGTTTGGACAGTTAATTTGCTGATAGTTTTGATGAAATAAGAGTTGAAGCTGGTAGCAGTTTGTAGAGTTATGTTAATGGGGCATGGTTTTGGGGAAGAACTATTGCCAGGATGAAGAATTTGGTTCATGACATGCCAGAACTTATTTGGGTTGGCAACTTGGTTAAGTGTGTAGTTGGAGGGTTGTTATAGAAGTTTTCCTTGTCATTACAGATGTATTTCTTAGTAAGGATGTGAATTTCCTTATACTGTTAGATGAGGGAGGGAAATTTAGTTTTGGACCAGAACTTCCAAGCCTTGCCCCTCTTTTACATTAAGGAGTGGGTGGTATGGTTTAGCCAAGGAGATATGATTGATTTTACCCTAACAGTATGTAATGGGGCCAGGGAATCACTACATTAAGGAATATGGAGTTGAATTTAATTACAGCATCATCAAGGGGTAGCTGCCTAAGAAAAGACCAGTTAATAGCTAAGAGATGGCTGTTTAACATACTGGAGTCAAAGTTGGTCAATTTATGACAAGCTGTGAACTTATGTGGTCTACTATAATGAGGAGCAAATGTAAGAACTTTGATTGGACAGTGGTCACTGAGAGCATCAAGCAGTGTTTCAGGGAAGTGATATTTATAGGGGTGCTAGACTAGTATCCAATCAAGAAGAGAGGTATGATTAGTAGAGTTGATAGTATAAGTAGGAATGGATATTAATTGGAGAAACCATGTAAGTTAATGCAGTAGCTGAGAGTATCTGGGGAGAGCGATAGCCAGTTAATGTTGACATCTCCCAAGACTATTGTTTCAGTAGGTAAGTGTTGAGTAAAACAGGACAGAATATTTTCTAGTGCAGTGATATTGTCACCAGGGGATATTTAAATTGTAGGTATGTTAACTGTGTTGTGGGCATTCATTTTACAGTTAGCTATTAACAGTTTGGCTGGTGAAGCAGAGGGGGTAGGGATAGCTTGAGGGGTTACTGTAAGGTGGTTAGAGAACATGATAGAAACTCAACCACCTTTATTCTGAGTTCTGTTGAGTCGTGAGATGTTGTATCCTGGGGGAACAAAATCTCTGTCAGGAATATGGGGTTTTAGCCAGGTTTCACAGACAGTTGTGATGTCAGGAGAGTGATGTGATTTCCAGGCATGGAATTCAATAGATTTGTTCACTGTTCTTGTGATGTTCATGGAATACAGAGAAAACTGTTTTAAGGAAATGGTAGGATGGGTATAGGTGGAGTAAGTGGGAATAGAGTCAGATGAGGAGGGGAAATCTGGCCTAGGGTTGGGATGGATGTCCCCAGAAAGGAGTAGGGTAGGCTGAGAGGGAAAAAATTGTGAGTAGGGGGAAGAGGAGATAGTATTTCACCTTAACTTTGGGGAAAAATGACTGGTGGGGGTTATTTGAATTTAGGAAGATTGTAAGTTGTAGAAGGGGTGGGTGAAGATGTCAGAAATGAGTGAGGGAGTTGTGGGAAAAATAAAGGATAGATGGAGGTTGGTGACTGGCGGTTAGGTTTTAATTGTGTATTATAGGAGGACAGGTTATATGAGTATTAGGGTACAGGTAGACATAATTGGTAGAAGCAGGATGTGGATTTGCATGATGGAGAATGAGTTAAGTGGGGTGGGAGTGTGTCAGGCTATTGGCTATAGAGGTATTGTCTAGATAAAATTAGGAAGATAGGGGCAAGTAGTAATAACAAGGGAGATGGGATTAGAGATATAAATGGTATACTAGGAGTAGAAAAAAAGTGTTTATTTAATAGTATTGCTAAGGAGTTAGTGGAGGGAAAGTGTGCTAATTCTTATAAGCTTTAAGTTTGTAGGAAGAAGAATAAAGTTCTACAAGGTTAGGTGGTAGGGGTAAGTAAAGGTGGATGTGGGAAATAAAAAGGAGAGTTAAGCAACAAAGGGTGTGGTTAGAAGATAGGGGAGAACTCAGAGGAGTGATTGGGTATGATAGGGTTAAGAAAGTGGATAGCTGGGCAGAGAGTAAAGTAGAGATTAGGATGTGAGAAGTTGATAGGAGGTGAGGGGGCTGAGGAGGAGTGGTAACAAGGGGTTATATATAAAGGAAATGTCAGTGGTGGGTGGGAATGAGGTTAGGGTAGGGTAGGGGAGTTATCCCAAGTGTAGCGAGGGTGAGCAGAGAGGGCTGAACCACTAAGTGGTCTGAAGCAGCATGCAAGAGTCAATCAGTGAAAGTTTGAGTGAGTAAAGGTAAGTACAGAAACTGTACTTAGGTAAAACTAAATGAAAGAAAAGGTATGAGTAAAGAGTGGATTTAGTTGACCAGGGAAACTATAAAAGAAGGGATTACAGCTAAGGAGATGGTGTTTAATAGTCAGAGATGATTATGAGGCAATAGCGTAGTGGGACTATGTAGTTTTGAGCTAGCGTAACCAAAAGACTTTGGAGAGAATAGTGAAGAACCAAAGAAGAGGGGGTGGGGAGGAGGGCCTAGTAGTGTGCAAATGCACGAGCAGCAAGCTAAACTATATTACATAAATAGATTGAATAAGACCTACACTAAATTTGTTTTAGATACTGATCGTCCAGCAGTAGTTGAAAATCATCAGGTGAAAGGTGCGTTCCAGGCAGCATGTCTTACTGGGAGGGAAGTTTACAATGTAGTGACAATGAGACTGCAGGCTAAAGAAAAAAAGAAATATAATATAAGTAGTTAGGAAAAGTGGGAGTAGGGGAGAAAATCTGTCAGTAGCCTAGATTGCAGATAAAATAACAGAATAGGATCAAGTGTTTCAATCAGCAGCTAAATAAGTGACCATAGACACAGTTACAAAAACTAATATTCTCAAAAGCATAATGGTTGAGTTATAGCCATTCCCATTTGCTGTAATCTTGTACTTTTATGGATGTGAATTCTAGAATGATTGACAGTCCACTGCAAAGAATACTGAGAAGCACAATTTTAATAGAGTGTGGGATATTCCTTGTTTATAACTGCAAGAAATACTCATGAAAGTTCAAAAGCTTAATATCAGGAGATTCTCTCTCAGTGTGTTAAGCTTACACACAGAGGCAAATTGACCAAATATAACCTATTTAACCACAACTCCAATTATAAGAATGCATAAACAGATCAGGAGAGAGACGGAGGGAGAGAGAGAGAGAAAGAGAAACTTCAGGCATGTCTGTTTTAATACAGATGTCAGCAGATTGGTGAAAGGCTCTGGAGATGGACAGCATGGATACATTGATTCTTATATTTGAAGTAAGACGTAGCTTTCCTAAACTGAAACATATCACAGAAATACACAAGGAGATCCTGCCAATAAAAGTGAGACAACCTTGCTAACGGGACACCAGGGTGCCATAGGATGTAAAAAGTGATGTTGCTTAAGTGTGGGAAACTCAAAGTTGTGAACATTTTCTCAGTGGTTAAATGGACAACATTTTAGGTATGGAATCCTGAACTGTCAAATCAGCAGGTCTCTTGAATTCAGCAATCTTTTAGGTATATGATTTTTTTTCCCAGGGTTCAATGGGATGCAGGAACGGCTATGCCCTTTTACCCTTGTGGGGTTCACACCAACACCTCTACTTCTAAATATACTACCGCTAAGGTTGCTATATCTCAATGAAATCAGCATATTGGAACCCCTATGTTTTGCAGCTTCCGTTTTCACAAATGAATATATAAGCATTTTGCAAGTCTGTTTTTTTTTAAGTTCACATTAGCATTCATGAACCAGCAATGCCCAACTCAGCAAACCTCAGAGATGAGCTTTAACATAGGTGCTGCAAGGGCAGGCCAGTCTACCTGCTCCTCATGGGCAATAAAGCGGGTTTCTGGACCTGACAATGCCTACATATCCAATAATGCATACACATCGGGGAGTGTTTTGAATGTATATAGACCTCAATAAACAGGATTCTGTATTGGACAAAGCATTATATTCATAAACTAGCAGAAAGTAATTTATGAACTAAACCAACATGGGAATGGAGAAAGTCGATTTTACTAATAGGAATGATTGCAATATATATGCAAGAGGGGGCTGAGGTGGCCTAGAAGAAGTATGGAGTCAGGTTAGAGGCTGTCTTCCTCACCAGCAACAGATACTGCCTCAGAGAATGGGATAGGGGACTCCTAAGTGATTGGTCTTCTCATATAGTTTTGTTTTTAGTTAAACCAACATAAAGTCAGGTTGAGTGATTCAAGCAGCAATACTTCATGAAAATCCAGTAAATCAAAATGAGATGTAGTGGCACATATACATATGCTTATAGATAGACAGACATATGATTATAGATAGATCCGCACACATACACATATACAGATGGTGTAGTGGCACATATAGTACCACATATACATATGCTTATAGATAAATGCACACACACATGCACGCATATATATATATGTAGTGGCACATATAGTACCACATATACATATGCTTATAGATGGATAGATACACACACACACACACACACACACACACACACACACACACACACACACACACACACACACACACACACACACACACACACACACACACACACACACACGGTGTAGTGGCACATATAGTACCACATATACATATGCTTATAGATGGCTAGATACACACACATACACACATACGAGCACACATATACATACACACACACACATACACACACACACAGTGTAGTGGCACATATAGTACCACATATACATATGCTTATAGATAGATAAACACACACATACTCGTGTATACACACACACAGACAAATGCATACACATGCATAGTATCAAACTGGCCTTCATTTTGTGGGTGGATACTGTGTAAGTGAATTTTAAAAAATCAGTAGTCAAATTTAAATATTTAAAAAATTCTTCAAGTTTATTGCCATGACTAAATAAATACATCATCCACATATTCAGAATACTTCAGGATGTCCTGGTTAAATTCAGAATAAAAACAAAATGCATCTCCCAGTAGGCTAGAGCTAAATTAACATGAGTGGGAGCACAAATGGCTCCCACTGCAACACCTGACACCTGGTGCACCCATTTCTGCTAATTTAGCTGTAGGCTACTGGGAGATGCATTTTAATAACCAGTTTGGTTGGCAAAAGGCCAGTGTGGTAAATGGCCAGTCCACCTGCTCCTCATAGTTTCTAGGCTAGTGAGCGACAATTTATTTAATGATGAAATGGATAGGGTTACTAAGATGTTTTTTGAGAGGGGTTACCCCCTAGATTTGTTGAGTTGTCTGACCAATGAGGTCACTGAAAGAATGAATATAGGTTTTAAACTGTTGTTGAAGGATATTTTTTACAGGACCAATTATAAGACACACAGCCTGGACACTTTTTATTAGGCCATGATTACACCCTATATAAGTAATAACTATAGGAAATCTATTTAGGACACAATAAACAGTGAAATAATATACTGTATTATGACGAAAAATCTCAGTTATTAGGTGACATACTGGCTTTCTCACACAGGAAAGGGACTGACTTGAACAATTTGTTTGAGAAATCTAGTAGGAAGTAGAGTTACAGGTCCAACAAAGAAAAGAATATGGCAAAATGTGATGGCGTAAATATTGACATTGCATTTGAGAAGGGCCTTATGTGTTAGTTGCAGGTTATGACAGATGTATAGCATCTCCAGAATACCGTATTGTAGAGGTGAGAAGTTAGTTTATTCGGCCAATTGTTCATCCTGTTCAGCATTTTTGTGTTGGGAAAAGTGAAAGGCAATTATGTGCACATGTTTATGAAGACCTTAGAGATATCAAATGCATAAAAGTGAAATTCATTTAAATGGTGTGAACCTACTGAACTATTGTTTAAAGTGTGCTAAACAATAATCCTCTGTAGATGACCCATTTACTTTCTTGGGATTTGAATTTGTCTGGAAACCATAAGAGCCTTCCTTTGAAAACTTGCATACACAGTACTATTAAAATTCCTGATCTGGACAATAATCCTCATATTACTTATGACTGCATTGAAGGTGGTTTTGTAGCAGCAGGTATAGCTGCTGTTCATTATTGCTTGCCTTAGACCATCAGGCATTGCACTGAACAAGACAAAAGGCAGCTTTGTTCTATTTTGCCTTATCCTTAGGATGCTGAGCAGCTTATTTTTAGTAATGAACATCTCAGAAGACAGGAGATTGCCAGTACCTCCAAAACAAAAAATATACAAAAATCTGATCAGGTTTTGCTCCCTGTATATGTAGCAGAATTTGTTTTTTCACAGCATAATCCAATATTTCTAAATGCATTGCTAAATGCATTCAGCTGTAATGTGATTTGCAGGCTACACGCATTCAGCTGTAATGTGATTTGCAGGCTACATCTTCTTCTTCTTCTTTCGGCTGCTCCTGTTAGGGGTCGCCACAGCAGATCAACTGTTTCCATTTCTTCCTGTCCTCTGCATCTTGCTCTGTCACACCAGCCACCTGCATGTCCTCTCTCACCAGATCCATAAACCTTATCTTAGGCCTTCCTCCTTTCCTGTTACCTGGCAGCTTCATCCTTAGCATCTTTTTCCCAATATCCGCTGCATCCCTCCTCAGCACATGTCCAAACCAATGTAATCTTGCCTCTCTGGCTTTGTCTCCAAACCTTCCAACCTGGGCTGACCCTCTAATATACTTATTCCTAATCCTGTCCATCCTCATTACACCCAGTGCAAATCTTAATATCTTCAACTCTGCCACGTCAAGCTCTGACTCCTGCCTTTTTGTCAATGCCACTGTCTCCAACCCATATAACATAGCTGGTCTCACTACCCTCTTGTAGACCTTCCCTTTCACTCTTACTGGTACTCATCTGTCACAAATCACTCCTGACACTCTTCTCCACCCAGTCCATCCTGCCTGTACTCTCTTCTTCACCTCTCTTCCACACTCACCATTACTCTGAACTGTTGATCCCAAGTACTTAAACTCATCTACCTTCGCCACCTCTACTCCCTGCATCCTCACCATTCCTCTATCCTCCCTCTCATTCGCACACATATATTCTGTCTTAGTCCTGCTGACCTTCATTCCTCTTCTCTCTAGAGCATATATCCACCTCTCCAGGGTCTCCTCCACCTGTTCCCTACTCTCACTACAGATCACAATATAATCTGCAAACATCATAGTCCACGGGGACTCCTGCAGTAATTTGCAGATTATACACATTCAGCTGTAATGTGATTTGCAGCCTACATGCATTCAGCTATAATATAATTTGCAGACTATACACATTCAGCTGTAATGTGATTTGCAGGCTACATGCATTCAGCTGTAATGTGATTTACAGGCTACACACATTCAGCTATAATATAATTTGCAGACTATACACATTCAGCTGTAATGTGATTTGCAGACAAGTTGAAGTGCAGTGATGGCATCCACCACTTTTGTCAGAGTATAAAATGTCACCATCATTTGTGAGGCAAGCAATTTATCACGAGCCCATGCATGTACAAACATTAAGCTAGATATGGTCTCCAAAGCCAGGGATGATCTTGCTACAGCTGTTGTCCAATGCAAATTGGTATTTTGCTCATAGATATAATATGAAGACAGGATAAAGCATCACACCTGTGTGAGTTACAGATGGTAGGAGTAGTTTAAATGTCATCAGAATAGTGTCTGTAATATTATTATGGCACACACCAAGATGAGAATGTAACGCTTTGTTTTTATTAGAAGCTGACATGGTGTCTCCTGGTATGTAAACAAAAGGTCTAGTAAGACAAAAAAAGTAGATTTTAGAGACAAAGCTGAATTCTGTGAACAGAACTTTAGAGCAAAGGCTGAATTAAGTGAATATTAGGTTGATTTTCAACAAGTACAGTTAATCAAAAGGAATCTTAACTCAACCACTCTATTTGTGTTTCAATCTTTTAATTTCTCCTAGTCTTTTGGGTTTCTAATACCTTGATGGGAATGGACCCCATTCTTAAGTCAAAGTATGATTAAAGTTCATGAAATTAGTATTGTTTCAATCTTTTTTCTGTTTCCAGAAAGAATACAGGGATTTTCTTTTCTTTTTTTTTTTTTCAATAATCATTTTTTTATTATTTTTCACAACCATATCACAATCAAAAGGAAAATAATAAAAAAAAAAAAAAAAAAAAAAAAATCCAACATTAACAAATCTAAGCCAACAATCTGTCTTTTCTGTACATTTTCTATCTAATCTAAGGTTGATTTAGACTATATTCTGGTTCCCGAGAAAAAGTAGATAGTAACCTCTTAAGCCAAAATAATATTAAAAATTTGCTCCCAGATTTTTATGTTGTTGATATTTTTCTTGTGATCACTAATTAACAGTTTATGCGCTAAGATGTGTTTTATTGCCAACAATCTAAAATTTTCCCACGATGTCTGGGCTGGGTTCAACCAATTTGTGGCTATATATAATTTCATTAATAGGCAAATATTCATAATTACAATCGTTTTTGATTTATTTAGATTCTCCGGGGGAATATGAAGAATCATAAACTCCCAAGAGAGTGTTGAATTTTGGTAACCCATTTTTTGTAACTGCAATTTTAATGAATTCCACAATTTAAGATATTAATTTTAACCATTGACACTTAAATGAGCTAACATAGTTAATCATTATCTGGTACCTACAACTTGGTTAAAGTTTCACTCGACTACGTTAATGGATCAAAGATCAAGTTCTACGTTTGGAGAGAAACAGACCAGAAAATATTTTCTCATTCACTCAGAACCTTAGATCGAAACCTGTGGCCATTTCCTAATCCTAGAAAAAACATCAGCTGCATAGCTATGAACCCAGTTAGTTTAAACATGGTCGACTAATTCTTAGATACGAGTATGTATATTTCTTAAGCTAATCATTTGCTTAAGTTTATTTATTTGTTTGTTTATTTATTGGCATTTGTTTACTGAGATGGACCACTGGGCCAGTAATAGCCCATATTCAGTGGGGGCCCGGGGAGAAAAGCTCCACAAAAAGCATGAACATAGAGAAATAATTAACAAATTAGTTAAAATAAAGGTAAAAATGGAGTTTGTCGATTAATTATAATTAATACAAACATTTCTTTTCTCACTTTGTAATTTAAGTGAAAAGGCTAACCTTGTATAAAACTTCTGCCATAAGAATAGTTAGGATATCTCAAGACATTTTGCAGGTAGTGGCTATTGGGAATAGATAAAGAAGAACATTACGGCAAATAAGAGAACCAGTATCTTAATATATTAATGAAGTCGAGGTAGTCAGGATTTAAAAGATGGGAGTTTGGTGCAAGTGCAGTTCCAGGTTGAAGGGAGGTATTCTCATAAAGAAGTTTTGAATGATACTAGGATTTGATTAGTACTGTGACGCCACTACACTGGCCCAGTAATTAAGCAGCCCCAATCCTCACCACTGGTAACAGTGAGGGATGTACACACTGGGAGGATGACAAGTACCCACACAGTAAAGTGCAATTTCCCTTAAGAGCACCAGAGATCACAGTCAGTCTGGAGCTGGTTTTTCCGTCTTTCTCCAGATCCCCAATAAGACTCCCCACTGGGACAGCTATAGGTTTAAGATCTCAGCTGAGGGGTCAGGCCAAGACCTCCAGCACCTTCTCTGTCCAACCAGTGCTTTGTGCCCCTGCCCAAGTAGCTGACACACACAGACACACACAGAGACACACACTCTCTCACACACACACACACACACACACACACACACACACACACACACACACACACACACACACACACACACACACACACACACACTTTGAGATCTGATTTATATACAAACACACACCTGCAGAAGGCTGGCACAGGTTTATAGCTATGCCCCCTTCTTCCCAGACTATACGTAGTTATCACTGCCACAAACACCTCCTTATCAGCTACTAGAAAGCCCTTACAAAAGTGACCAGTCCTACTTTGTAATATTACAATTAGCCAAATGGTAAGTGTGACCAAGACTTGCAAGGCTATTATGCATGTACGCTAAGAGCTTAAATATGTTTCACAAATATCAGCCACAAAGATAGGTTTAAATATATTTAATAATAAATAATAAAAGAACAAAACAATACTCAAGCAACACAGACTTCAGAATCACAGGAAACATTTTAAAACAACATCTCAGGACAGTCTCAGATAAATACAGAACACATCTAAACTATTCATTACTATATTCCTATCTATACCTAAGATATCTATATCTGAGATACTATGCCCTAAGTCTTACTTACAGACAACACACAGGCAGAAGTGCTGAATGGATGCTTCTAGGTCCAAGACAAGATACAAAATGCAAAGTCTCTCTCTGAGAGAGTTCTTAAGTTATTATCAAATATTACTGCTGGGTCAGCTGGGATGACATCCTGCCTTCAGTTCCCAGGCTAACAGAAACTAACATCTCTGTGTTAAAATACACATCCCTTAGATGTTTGCTGAGAACTGGAAGTTGTAAAACAATTAAACACTTTTACATTTTAGACCTAGTAATTACTTCTCTCCAAGACAACAGAAACACCTCTAGCTCTAGTCATTGTGCCTGCTTTACTGAAACTGAAAGATAACACAGATGTAAAACACTTCAGTTTCAACTTATTTTCTTGAAGTTTTGTAAGTTAACTCTTAGGCTTCTACTATTAAAACATACATTTGCACAGGTATATAGTTTATATACATTTCTGTTCTTTTCCAGTAGGGTACACTGTGGACACATCCTTGAAGCTCAGTACTGTACAAACCCTGTTCACCACACACTTCTACACCAGTAGTTTAATATACACATAACATATAGTTCTCTTACATTTGTAAGACAAGCATATAAATCATGTTGATATTCACAAATGACATATGATTATTTACAAAATTCCAGATAGCTGGGCTGACAGTGTCATAATCCCCCGCAACCCAAAAACCTAAGCTAGTCTTTCAAGTGAACCTTGAAAAATGTTGCTTGAGACAGTTGAGCCTATCTGGGAATACCTTATACCATTACCTGTCTTGAGAGCTTATCTGCATTGGCATTACTAACCCCACTGCAGTGCTGCACTGTCATGTCATATGCTCGCAACCCTAGGCTTCACCTTAGTAACTTGGAATTTTGCTGGCTGGCTCAATGTAGCCATGTTAAGGGATTGTGGTCTGTAACTACAGTGAATATCCTTCCATACAGATAAAGCTAAAGTTTCTGCAGTTCCCACACTGTGGCTAGGAATTTCGTTTCTACAGCTGAATAGCATTCTTCACAGGGTTGGAGCCTACAACTGAGATATACCACTGGGTGCTCTTCTCCCTCTGAGGAAACCTGGCTGAGTACAGTTCCCATCTCATGGTTTGAAGCATCCACCTGCACAATAAATTCTTTGCTGTAATCTGGACTGGATAACACAGGAGGTCCTCCCAAAGCTCCTTTAAGCTTCTGGAATGCCTGCATACATGCTGGGGTCCACACCACCTTATCTGGCCTGTTTTTCTTTGTCAGGTCTGTGAGGGGAGCAGCTATGGAACTGTAACTGGGGACAGACTTTCTGTAGTACCCTGCTGTCCCTAAGAATGCTCTCACCTGCTTTTTGGTAACAGGTGCAGGCCATGCCTGAATGGCTTCCACTTTTGCAGGTTGTGGCCTGATCTTACTACTCCCTACTCTATGTCCCATGTAGGAGACCTCTGCCATACCCACCTGACATTTACCAAGCTTAATGATCAACCCTGCCCTCTGTAGTCTGCCCAGCACCTCCCTGACATGCTGAAAGTGCTCTTGCCAGGAATAGCTGTAGATGGCAATATCATTTAGGTAAGCAAGGGCAGAAATCTGCTACCCTGCTAGGATATGATCTATCAGCCTCTGGAAAGTCACTGGGGCATTTTTTATCCCAAAGGGCATCTTTGTGAACTCATACAAGCTAAAAGGAGTCACAAAGGCTGACCTCTTTCTAGCACTGAGAGTCAAGGGCACCTACCAATAACCCTTGGTAAGATCAATGGTGGTAAGATACTTAGCCCCACCTAGCTGCTCTAGGGCTTCATCTGTCCTAGGCATGGGGTACGCATCTGACTCTGTGTGACTATTTAATTTCCTGTAGTACACACAGAACCTGGTGCTGCCATCCTTCTTTGGTTACAGCACCACTGGGGAGGCACAGAGACTGCTGGACTCCCGAATTACCCCTAGTTCCAATATTTCCTGTATCTTCTCCCTCAGAGTCTGTTTGACTCTCCAAGGCACCCTATAAGGGGCCTGCTTAATAGGCCTTTGGGGTCCTGTATTCACATGGTGCTGCACCAGGTGGGTGCACCCTGTTTTCCCAAAGAACAAGTCACCAAACTCCTGTAACACTGCTTGGATTTCTCTAACCTGGGTAGAGGATAGCTGCTGGGACATTGCTAACCCTTCCACTAAGGTATCAGTTCGAGTCTTACTGAGGAAATCAGTCACCAGATCCCCGTCAGACTTCTCCTGCCATCCACTGCAAATACTCAGCACAAGAGCCTCCATGTCATGGTAAGGTTTCATCAAATTAACATGGTACAATGTGTGGCCGTGCCTCCTGCCTAGCAGTTCTACCATGTAGTTAACATCATTGACCTTCCTTACTACCTTGTAGGGTCCCTTCCAGGCTGCCTGGAGCTTATTGTGTCTGACAGAAATGAGAACCATTACCTGCTAGCCTACAGCATACTCTCTAGCTCGAGCATTTCTGTCATACCAGACCTTTTTCTGCTGTTGGGCTTCTGTCAGGATCTCCTGGGCCAAGCCCATGAGTTACCCAAACCTTGTCCTAAGGTTTAGGACATATGCCACAACAGACTCTTTATGGGATTCACACTCACAATCATCTTGAATCAAATCTAGAGGTCCACTCACCCTATGCCCATACAACAACTCAAAGGGTGAAAAACCTGTGGATTCCTGGGGCACCTCTCTGTAAACAATAAATAGGGCAAATATTTGTCCCACTCCCTCTCAAACTGGTCTGAAAGTGCCCATAGTATTGTCTTGAGTGTAGAGTTTAACCTCTCAACAAGACCATTAGTCTAGGGATGGTAGGGGGTGGTCTTTAGGTGCTTCACAGCCTCTTGGAATTTGTACATACTATAAATAGTTTAACGAGGTTTCTTTGGTTTTCTTTTTGTTTCTCTTCAACAGATATATCTTTTTTGGATGTTAATATCACTAGACTTGATAATGGGCTTTTGAACACCTCAGTTCATAGGAAACCTTGTTATAAAAACACCTTGTTACATAGACACAGTATGCACCCTAAGTATGTTTTTGACAACGTTGTAAAAGGCCAGATGATGAGAGTATCTAGACTCAATCCTACATATGAAGGTTATTCGCAGGAGATATCTGAGCTTAAGTACAGGTTAACTGAGAGGTGTTACAATGAAAGTGACATTGATAGGACTGTGGTTGAAGTGAATGAACTCAGAAATTCAAGGGCACGTCCTTATTTTTCTGAATGGGATGAGATTGAACATGACACTCAAACCATAAAAGCAAGTGAAATAAGGTTACCATTATATTTTACTAAGGATGTGAAGCAGGTTAGAGAGATTATAGGAAAACACTGGGACACCCTCCTACTTGACAATGATGTTAATGACATTGTAGGACCTGTACCCAAGTTTGTTTATAAGAATAAGCGAAACCTGAAATGTATGTTGTGTCACAATCCAATGGTCCATCAGTGTGTGCCTGATGTCTGTGATTATAACACCTCTCCTTGTCACAACTGTAATCAGTGCCAATATATTGACACTGATAAGAGTTTTATACATCCTGTCACTGGGCATGGGTACTTGTTTCACACTAAGACAAACTGCTCGAGTTCCAATGTTGTCTATCTTGCTAGATGCATTTCTTGCACAGCATTCTACATTGGAAAGACTTGTAGACAACTAAGGGAACGCATCAGAGAGCATGTGTACCATATATGTCTAGGCTCGGAACACAATGCACTGGCTAAACATGTCATGTATACAGGAGCTTCCCACTCTTTCAAGTTCTGTGTTATACAAAGGACAATCCCTAATGTCAGAGAGGGGGACATTGATAATTATACCCAGAAATGCGAATTGAGATGGATCATTCGTTGTAGAGCAGATAGGTCCCATGGTCTCAATGACAAAGTTCAATTACAGCCCATTTTACGTAAGAAAAAGTTGCCTAAGCCCAAATATTCATAAGCATTCATCATTATTTCATCACATTATTTTATATATTTTTATCTCAATTTATTATTGTCATTTTTGCTCTATATTATACATTTCTATTTGAATATAAATAAATGTATTTAAATATATGCATTTTTAGGATTTTAAGAGATATATGGTAGTTTAGTTTCCTTTTTGAATTGTTTTTATATTAGTGATTTATTGGGAGTGTTTAGCTTTAAACGCTCTGGGAATTTCAATTGATGTGAGAAGGTTTTTGACCTATCAGCAGTGGTTTTCTATTATATAAGGGAACTGTTTTTTATATGAAGTGTAATAGGCTGAAGAAGCCTACGGGTGAAAGCGCTTACTTTATGTGCAATAAATAAGTTTCCTATGAACTTTTGGATACGTTGAATCTACACTTTTTGGCTCACATATCTGGATCTGTGCTTTTTAACTGTTTACATTGGAGAATATCTCCCATTTGTGTTCCTGTGCATGCCCTGGCGTTTTATTCCACAGTCCTTCCACAGGAAAGCCAGCAGGTTTGACATGCAATTGCCACCTCTGTCAGTCACTATTTACTTTGGAAAACCTGCCCTGCTGAAAATGTCTAACAAAGCATAGGTTCATAGGTTGGTACTAGGCTATCGGCCCTAGGGCCTATACGAGCCTAGCCATAACAATTCCCTGGCTATTTCTTCCCACACTATTTACTTCCTTGGACCCCTGGGATTTGCCAGCTTCTCTGCTCAATGGAGGACAGAGCCACCACTTCAGGGTATCTGGTAGCATAATCTACTAAAACTAGGATATACTTTTTCCCTGTGGAACTTGGGGTACTCAGAAGACCCACAATATCCATAGCTACCCTCTGAAATGGCTTCTCAATCACAGGCAATGGCATAAAAGGAGCTTTCTCCTTGTCTCATGCCTTGCCTACCTTTTGGCACTGCTCAGAGGTCCTTCAGCACCCTGCTACAGCTCTGTAAATCCCAGGCCAATAAAAGTTCTGCATAATACATCTCTTTGCATGTTTTATGCCCATATGACCTGCAAAGGGAATATCATGGGCTATGGCGAGAAGTGCCAGATGGTAGGCTCTGGGCACTACCAACTGTTGTAATTTTTCACCCTCTAGCCCTCCCTGAGGGGTCCACTCTTTACACTGTAACCCTTTGTCCCAGCATGCAGATTCTCCCTTCCCTTGAGAATTATGTGCCTCACTAGCTACCTCCCTCAGGCCTTGTAATATAGGATCTGACAGCTAAGCCTCGTCTCAACTCTCCCTTTGTAACCCTTCCCAGCTCCCCTTCCAAGGAAGTCTGGTATTCTCTGACAGTGGTGCCTCACAGTCATCCTGGGTACTACTACTCACCTCTGTCCTTGCAGGCACCCTGTCCAAGGGGAACATCAGTACCCACAATCAGCTGTGGCTCACCTTCAGTCTCACTACTACAGGGCAGCTCCCTCCCTGAAGTAACCACCTCACCAGTCCTGGCTGCAAGTGTGCTGTGCAGTCTCTCTGGGTCTCTCCCAGGCTACCAGACCCACATGCTTGTCTCCAAGCCTGACTGTCTGTAACTTTGTACACACAAGGTACTGCATTATCAAAATCTTTCCCTATCAGGACATCTGCAGGGATATGCTCAAACACACCTACTTGCTTGCTTCCTTTTCTACCCTAGCCAAAGATATTTGGAATGGAGTCCCTCCTAATGCTTTGACTGGAGTAGACTGCCCAAGCAAGTAGTGTTCCTCTTTAACCACTGCAGGCTTCACAATGGCTAGGGCAGAGGCTGTCTCTCTCTTAGCCATGGCCTCTTTCCCATTCACTAAGATAGGATATAACCTCTTGTGGTAGTTCGGTACCCTTGTTTTCTCAAGGCAATTTATTGCTGGCATTCTGTCATTCACACTTACTAGCTCTCCTACCTTTTGTTCCCCACCTTGCCTCTGCAGACATCTATATGTTACATGGCCCCACTGGTTGAATTTAAAACATTTAACCCTTGGTTCTGGACATCTACCTGGATTAGTGGCTTCCCCTGCTACTGGCAGACTCTGTTGGGGCAGTCTGAGCTTCCCACCATGGGTTTCCTTAGACCCATGGGGAGCACTCAGTGTCCTTTTCTTGTGTAGTTATGCCTTGCTTGGCAGGTATAGGTCTCCCTTCTTCCCCAACTCATCTGCAGTATTGCATTGTCTACCAGCTGATCAGATTATCATGCCATCAGGCAAAATGCTAAGGGCTTGTTCCCTCAACAAAAGGTCTACCAGCCCTTCAAAGGTGGTGACCTGACACGCACTCACCCACCTATGAAGATAAGTGCTTAGTTCAGCATTATATTCCCACACGCTTTCATCTGCCTTGTGTCTATGCTCACAAACGTTTTTTCTATAAACTTCACATGTTAACTTAAAACATTCTAAAAGACAGTTCTTTACAATATTATAATTTAAACAGTCCATATCAGACAGTTTAGAAATTGCAGTTACAGCTTTACCATGGAGTAAGGGGGCCAGGAACCATACCCAGAGCCCTTGGTCAGTATTATACTGTTTACATACCCTCTCAAACATATGAATGAAATTATCAAAATTATCCCCCTCTGTAAATTACGGAAGAAATTTTCCTGACCTTTGTTGCTTCTGGGGTTTGGTTATTCCCTTCCCCATTACCTCCACGCCTCTGACAAAGAGTCAGCATCTCTTTTTCTTGTTGCCTCTCCTTCTCCTCAACCTCCAGCTGTCACAGTTTCTCATTTTCCTCAGCCTCAAGACATCTCAGTTTCTCTGCTGCTTCTATTTCCAAATGCTTGGCCTCCAGCTCAAATCTCTAACTCCAGATGGATTTTTAAGTCCTCTCTGGAAAGGTCGAGCTGTCTATTTTCTGAGAGTTGTACATCTCCATGGCCAATCTGATTGTCTTCCTGGTTGCTATTCTGTGAAGCAGCTGTGACTAAAGCTGCAATAATGTCTGTTTTAATCAGGTTGGCATGCACCAGTCCTTTAGTCAGGTTGGTATGCACCAGTCCTTTAGTCAGGTTGGTATGCACCAGTCCTTTAGTCAGGTTGGCATGCACCAGTCCTTTAGTCAGGTTGGTATGCACCAGTCCTTTAGTCAGGGTGGCATGCACCAGTCCTTTAGTCAGGTTGGCATGCACCAGTCCTTTAGTCAGGTTGGTATGCACCAGTCCTTTAGTCAAGTTGGTATGCACCAGTCCTTTAGTCAGGTTGGTATGCACCAGTCCTTTAGTCAGGTTGGTATGCACCAGTCCTTTAGCCTGGCACATTTCGGCCAACAGGCTCCTTGTCAGCTTGCCATACTCCTCTGCTGACATACTTGCCTGTTCTTCCTAACTAAGCTAACAAAAAAAATAAATAAAACAATTGTGATATGAACTCTGAATGTTCACTGTATGGCTGATTGAGAGCACAAACACTTTCAGTGACCAATGTACACAGGCTACAGGAATTCAGTATCCACCCCACTACAAGCCAATTAATATGTGATGTGGCTAACTCACCACTGCCAACCAATTAATATGTGATGTGGATATCCCACCACTGTTAAGCAATTAATATGTGATGCCCCTACACTGGTTCACTAATCAAGGAACCTCAGTCCTCACCACTGAGGATTGTGAGGGATGTACACAATGGGAAGATGACAAGCACACACACAGTAAGTACAATTTCGTTTAAGAGCACACAGAGATCACAGTCAGTCTGGAGCTGATTTCTCCCTTTTTTTCCAGATCCTCAATAGGACTCCCCATTGGCACAGCTATAGGTTACAATCTCAGCTGAGAGGTCAAGCCAAGACATCCAGCACCCTCTCTATACAAACAGTGCTTTGTGTCCCGGCCCAAGTAGCTGACACATGCACACTTTGAGATTTGATTTATATACAAACACAATGTGGGGCATGCAAGCAATGTTCATATATAATTAATGACAACAGCTTGCATATATTTTCATGGAATTTTAAGGTTAAATCAACAGGACACTATAACTGTGCAACTAAAGGAGTAGTTTATCTTGGCATATGTACCCAATGTTTAAGTTTTTACATAGGGAAGACTGAAAGGTCTTTGAAAAGAAGAATTTATGAGCATCTATATGATGTTGCGAAAGAGAAAGAAACTAACGCCTTTTACAAGCATTCTTTAAAATGTCCAAATATGCAATTAAAATGCATGGTTTTAGAGCAAGCAACTCAGAATCCAAGAGGGGGAGATTGGGAAACATCATTGGAATATAAGGAACTGTTGTGGCAATTAAAGTTAAATGCCATGAAACCCCCTGGGCTAAATGATAATATTAGCATTAATAGTGTATTGAAAATCAGAAAGGCCAGGCTATAGCAAAGGATTTAATAAAAACTTTTTTGTATGTACATAATATTACATTTTGATGCATTCACTGTTTAAATGATTCATAAACAACCTTTATTAACTTTATTAATAATGTATAAATTTTATATTATATCTTGCTGCAGTTGCACTTTATGGTTTATATGTATAGTAAGTTGTTTTTTAGAATTTTAGAAGTTTTAGAATTTTTAAGAATTATTACATATATATTTTTTTAGGATATTAATATAGTATTATTAACACATATATATAAACATAATGTATTATTTGAATCCCAATGGATTTTAACAAGTATGCATGTACTGTTATTTTAGGTTGTATTAAGGTTACACATATACACACATATATACATTCTTTTTGATACATCTTTAAGAATGTAACCTATTAAATTACTCTAATTAATTAATTAGGTGTAGGTCAGATGACCATCAGGTATTATAAATAGGTTAGGGTTCCTCATACATACATCTTGATAAAGCCTGGTATCAGCCAGGCGAAAGCGCTTGTTTTAATTTTGACCGCTAGTTGTTTTCACTGTTGTCACGTCTATTAAAGACTTTGTGCAGAAAACTTTGTGGTTGGCCGTCTTTGCTGTGGTTTGTACTTCTTCTTGGTTGGTGATTTACTACATTTCCGTGTGTTATATACAAACACACACACACACACACACACTACCCCTGGGGAAGGCTGGCACAGGTTTACTAGCTATGCCCCCCTTTACCCAGACTATAAGGTAGTTATCACTGCCACCAACCCCCTCCTTTTCAGCTACTTGAAGATCCTTACAAAGGGTGACTAATCCTATTGTGTAATGTTACTAGCATCCAAATGGTAAGTATGGCCAAGACTTGGAAGGCTATTTAGGAGTGCCCTGTACGGTGTCACCAAATACATATACATGTACTCTAAGAGCTTAAATATGTCTCACAAATAGTCACAAAGATAGGCTTAAATATATTTAATAAAAAATAATAAAAGAAGACAATACTCAATCAACACAGTAATTGCAGAGCTCAGAATCACAGGAAATATTTTAAAACAACACTGCAGGACAGTCTCAAACAAATACAGAAAACATCTAAACTAATCTTTACTTTAAACTAATTTTTACTGTCTATATCTAAGAGAGATACGATGCCCTAAGTCTTACTTACAGACAACATGCAGGCAGAAGTGCTGAATGGCTATTTCTAGGTTCAAGACAAGATACAAAATGCAAAATCTCTGAGAGAGTTCTTAAATTATTATCAAACATTACTGCTGGGTCAACTTGGATGACATCACTCTTTTTCACCTGCCTTCAGTTCCCAGGCTAACAGAAACTAACATCTCTGTGTTAAAAATACACATCTCTCAGATGTTTGCTGAGAACAGGAAGTCGTAAAACAATTAGACACTTTTACATTTTAGACCTCGTAATTACTTCTCTCCAAGACAATTGAAAAATCTCTGGCTCTAGACACTGTGTCTGCTTCTCTGAAACTGAGAGATAACACAATTGTAAAACACTTCAATTTTAACTTATTTTCTTTTAATTTTGTAAGTTAAACTTAAGCTTCTACTATTAAAACATACATTTGCACAGGTATATAGTTTATATACATTTCTGCTCTTTTCATGTAGGGTACACTGTGGACACCTCCTTAAAGCTCACTACTATACAAACCCTGTTTAGCACACATTTCTACACCAGTAGTTTAATATACACATAACATATAGTTCTCTTACATTTGTAAGACAAGCATATGAATCATGTTGATATTCACAAATGACATATGATTATTTACAAAATTCCAGATAGCTGGGTTGGCTGTGTCACAAGTACTAATTGTTAATGGTAGGGCATTCCAAGATTTGGCTATCGAACAACAGTAAAGAAGATGGCCAGCAGGTATGTTAGGCTTGTAAACTTGCAAAACGTGTTGATTTTCAGATTTGAGAGACCTTTTTGGTAGATAGTTCCTACATAATGAACTAAGTGTAGGAGATATTAAAGGCATGTAAATTATTTTATGTGCAGTTAATTGTAAGTCGGAGAGATTGTGTGGGAGTTCACGCCAACTGAGGGAGTATAGAGCTGTGCAGTTATGGGTAGAATGTTTAGCATTTGTAGCAGATTTGGCAATTTTGTTGTAACAAGTTTGAATCTTATTTTTTAGGGAGGATTATAGGTTAGTAAGTAATGGGCACCATAGATGAGAAAGGGAAGTAAATAAGTGGTAGCAAGGGTTTGTTTAGTGTATGGGCTAAGAAAGTGTTTGTGCTGATAGAGAATGCCTAGTTTCTGGTGTGTTCTGCTAATATTATGCTGCATGTACAGGTCAAATTTTAGATGTTCCTCTATTATTCCTCTTAGTATTTTAGTGCAAGTAACAATTATTGTGTTGACTTGAGAATGTATGGTCAACTGGGCTTTGTTTATGAGAGTTTTTTTCTTAGGGATAAATAGAATGAGCTTGGTTTTGCTTAGATTAAGTGACAGATGATTATTACTGAGCCAGGTCTCTATGAAGGCAAGGGCCAGTTGAGGGATTTGTTGAATGTAAGACATAGAATCAGCAGAACAGATAATAGTAGAGTCATCTGTGTATTGTATAAGAGAGCCCTGACTGGATGAAGACTGCAGACTATTAGTAAAGATGTTAAATAGGAGGGTACATAATATAGAACTTTGGAGGACTTCGGTAGAGTTGTAAACATATGGAGAGAGGGAGTTTTTCCCTTTAACTGCCTGTTGTCTGTCCAATAGGTAACTTGGGAACCAGTTAAGAGAGGGGGAAATAGACCAATCTTTGAGAGCTGATTTAGAAGTAGGAGATGAGAGACTATCAAAAGTTTTTTATAAGTCAAGAAATAGGGAAGAGACAGTTTGCCTGAGTCTCAGGCTTTGTTGACTGTATCCATGAAAGATATTAATGCAGTTGAGTCGTAGTACTATGACCTAGTCTAAAACCATGTTGTGTAGTAGATAGAATTTGGTTGTTAAGGAGAAAGATTAGAAGTTGTGTATGTATTTATTTTTCAAGGGGCTAATAGATGGGAGAGAGAATGGCTATAGGATGGTAGGACAAGAACTAGTGAACGTACAGTGCAGAGGGGGTCCTTATGTCATAAGAGTCATAGCGTTCTAGGGATGGACAGTGAGAAGTTAAAAGAAAGGGAGGGGAGGCAGGAGTTTTGAAACAAAAGTAGTCTGTATGTATCCTAAACTAAAGCCATCTTTGGCTTTATGATTTACAAGATGGAATACAGAAATACTTAACTCAAAGAATTTAGTCTTATAATGTCCCAGTCGTGTCCCTTTATAATTTTTCCACCACTGCAGACCCTTCTGTTGATTGAGTGAAAAGTTCTTTGAACAACATACATCAATAACCATCTTATTTTGAACTTCGTAAAGGTTAGATACTAGGTTAAGAACCAAAGCCAGAATTTAAGCACCAGTAAATGCATTCCAACAAATTTTGCTCAGTTTATTTTAATTTTTAAGAAAATGCACCATATCACCTGGACTAATTGTGCCTGTTATTCCTTAAAACATAATGTGACCTGTTGGCACAAGAGGTGTACCATTATCATTCTAACAGATTCCGTAATCACAAAATCTGTGTTAACAGTAATCAGAGTTTATCCCCAAAATGTTTGTCCCACAAACTTGAGCAGTTTGCAGTGTGTGTTTTAATAAAGACCCTGTTGAACAGTGGCTTGCTGCTTAGTAAATAATTCTTGTAGCTGTGAGGTATACAGTATAGCACGTTTACCATGGACAGTCCATGTTGAGCATTTCTCTGGGACTTTGCCAGAGGCTGGAGTGCTTAGAGGGGATGCCAGGGCTTTGGGCAAGAGGATGGTGTGGGAATGGCTACCTTATGGGTCATGTTGGGGGCCATGCACACTTAGAAAAGACCATGAATATTCAACAAATATCAGAAATGTCCGGCTTCACAAAAACACAGAGAAATGTATAGTTTTCTTTGTTGAACTATAATTGAACACAAATATTTGCTATCATTATTCTTTGCAATTGTCATGCATAGTTCATGTTTCAAGTACCCAGTACTTTAGACTTGTATGGGCCAACCTCCTTTTAAGAAATGGTGCCTTAAAGCTTCTGTCTGAAAACCTGAAAAGTATGTAAAGCTACAGTGTTGATTGTTTTTAGCTGTCCTGCAAAATGACAGTATTTGTATCATGGAATAGAACATTAAGAAACCAAAGTTTAATTGGCACTACTCTATTTAATATTATGATGTTCCTGTATCTTCACAGGTGCTTTTGCAAGAACATCCATGCCTTTTCTTTAAGGCATAACACGGGCTATTAGTCTGATGTCTTGGATCAGTTAGATTCCTCCTCCTTCTAGTGAGTATTACAGCGAGTATTTGGCTGTTCCATCCTCCTCCTTCTAGTGAGTATTACAGTAAGTATTTGGCTTTTCCATCCTCCTTCTAGTGAGTATTACAGTGAGTATTTGGCTGTTCCAGGAGGCTGCAGTCTCATGGATGCAGTCAACATTGTCTAAGACACAGTATTCACTAGTTTGCAAAGTTAAATACATTTTGTACAAGGTTACTCTAAAAATGTGTCCATTTTATAGTGTGCCTTAATTCTGAACTTCTCAAGCCATTTTAGCCGTTTTTGACAAACCAGAGATTCCTTTGTGAAAGGAATTAGCATGGCCAGATCTCATGATGTCTGTTCAGTGCAAGACATTTATGTTAACTAACTTTAAATTAGTTAAATTTTCTGTTTATAAAAAGAAACAAAATTCTAAATTGTCTTCTATTATTGTAGAACATTTTTTAAACTAGATAAATTTCTCAACTGCAAAGTTAATTTAAGAATATGCATTTTAAGCTATTCTGTATTTGCCAACATTTCTGATGTACAGGTTGTATTTTCAGATCATATGTTAAGGTACTGAATAATTTTCACACAAGACAGTTCAGCAGCGAATCTCTTTTATTGCACAGAGAAACGTGTACATGGGAGACTAGGAAATCAAGATCCTATCTCCTTGAGTTACAAAAGGCAAATATTTTATACTTTTTTCATTAAAAGCAACATTATTGTAACAAACATAGAACAGTCACTGAACAATTAGAAATGAACACTACAGCATTAAATTTGCTAAGATCTCCTGACTGCTTGTTTATGACATTTCAGGCAAGAGGTCCAAATTCTGTGACAGAACTTTATACTCAGAACATCTTGTACTTTTCTAAACCTGTCAGCACTTACTAATATTAAACAGGAAGCAAATTAACACATAGATACTGAAGAACATTCAACATTTTATTTTGCATATGGAAACATATTAGAAATGAAATGCATGCACTGTTTTCCCTTCTCCACACCTTTAAGACATATTAATCCATAGTGTAAATATTTCATGTACTAGGGTTCATTCATGTTAATACCAGATCTGTAAATTTCCTGTATTTAACAGTTTTACCAGAGTATGTAGTGTATATAGAACAGCATTACCTGAGCTGACATAATCAGTTTTGTAAATCATAATACACAGCTATACACACAGGTTTGTCCCTTGACACAGTTAAGCATCACTTAAAAATGAGTAACGTTTTTTTTCCTTGTTTGTGTATTGCTAAACATTGTTTAAACATTGGTTTTCCATGTTTGCGTGATGCTAAGTGATGCAATGGTGGGAATGTATCCTATTTAAAGGGCAAGTGGTAGGAATAGCTCAATATTCCTTGGAGCCTAATCTTGTGTGTGCGGGTATGGCTGTCATGGGAGAAGGAGCACGCTTTTGGGTATAACATTCGGGTGTTCAGGAGTCTAGGATTTTTGTTTGAATGTAATTCACAAGCACATGAGCTATGGATCATCAAAGCCTAAGAAACAGTGACAGAGATCTCATCACATTTGCCCAAGTCAGAAATAGAGCTGGTGACCCCGTTACATTTGAGTAAGTCAGAGAAAGAGACAGAGAATGAGACCTCCGTACATTTCAGCAAGTCAGAGACAGCAAGAATGACCTCATTACATTTGAGTAAGCAGTCCGTGAAATGAATGACCTCTGTGATAAAGGTTGGAAAGCACTGTGAAAGAAACTATGGAAATGTGTACTTTTGATAATTTTAAGAAAAAGATTTGCATGACTTCCTTGTGACTGTTTTTTTTAATCTGATGAACATGTCAGTTTTTTATGAATATTAAAAATGTATTTTATAGTTTAATACTGTATAAAGTTAATACAGTTTATCTGCTTTAGTATTTCTAAAATGGTTGGCACCTAAGTGTCTAAGAATTTATTTTCCTTCACTAGAAAAGATAAAAAAAGGCTTAAACAGTTTTAAAATGAAACCCATTTAGAAGGTATAGAATAGCTTCAGGGACCTGTTTATGAACATGGGCAGCTAAACATAATGATCTTTCCATAAAGACTGACCTTTGGTTCCATCTTTTTTACATAATTCATTTCACATTACTTGGTATAATGACATTTTTATTTGTTTTCATTTTTCTCAACTTTTATATAAGTGTGACCTTCCAGCGCAATACATCATAACTGTGCATCAGTATTTAGCTACTGTTTTACTAAGTCTGCTACCAGCTCACTCTCACTATTTCAAATTTTCAGCAGCAGATGATGATGCAAAGTCAAATGGGTTATGGTCAAAAACTGATTTATATTGCTATTCACATGAGAGATGCAATGGATCATTTGATTTAAGTATAGCAGTTTTGAACATTAGAGTGCTGGACTCTGAATTGTAGATTCCATTTTATGCTTCATTCATTTGCATACTTTGCCAGTGTTTAGTCACAATAGATTCCTTCCTTCTTTCATTCCTTTATTCTCCAATGCCTGCTTTAACCTACTCAGGTTGTGGGCAGTGAGAAACAGAGCATAAGGTAGATAACAGTACTGGACAGAATAATAGCCCATCACTGCTGAAAGGATATCTGAATAAGTAAAGAGGGACTGCCATTTAGGAATTCTCTATGTTATGATCAACATTTTGTGGACTTTGGTTATTTACTTCATTCTTCTATTTAATGTACAAACACATTCTTGGCAGCGACTCACTTGAACAGACTGACAATTTCTCGGAAGTGTCAAAGTGAAGTGAAGAAAGTAAAAAGCAGTGCCATCTTGGTGAAATCACTCCATGCATCTGTTGGTGTGTTAGCCTGTGAGTGATCAGACTGTTAATGGTCTGTATGTCAACACACATAAATGCAGTCTAATAATGAAGACAAAAACAATATCTGAAGCTAAACTTTGCCACTTTATTTAATGGTAGAATAGTGGTATCCTTTTGCAAACATTAAGCTGTTGTCCTCATAAAAGTTATGTTGCATCCCCTGTGTAAGCTACATACAAGCTCACAGGACTGTAGACATTATGAACGGTGATTAGAGTCACTTCAGAACTCTATCAGATATTCTAGAACCTCTTTGATAGATACTTGTAACACTGTATCCCTGAATTGCTTCATATCTCTTAACCTATCTACTCTGAATCAAAATTATTTCTCGATTAAACAGTAGACTATACATTAGCACTGATTGCAAGCACCATAGCTTCTCTAAGATTTTTTCAAGGAATGCTTGGCTTCTGAATGCTACCTATGATGTCCCCCATCTGGGCCAGTAATCAAGGAGCCTGAATCCTCACCATTGACACCAGTGAGGGATGTTCACTTGGAACAAAGATAGGTATATATACAGTATTTCCAGATCCAGCTCTCTGCATCAAGCACAATTTCCCTTAAGAGCAAACAGGGAACACTCTCTGTCCTGGAGCTGAGTTCCCCTCTCTCTCTCTCCATGCCCCCAATAAGACTTCCCATTGGCACATCTGTAGAGTTGAGTCTTCAATCAAGAATCAAGGCAAGTCTTCCACCACTCTCTCTGTGAAACCTGTGTTCTGTGTTCCTACTCCAAGAAGCTGACACACGCACACACTCTTTCAGATCTGATTTTCACACACACACACACACACACACACACACACACACACACACACACACACACACACACACACACACACACACACAGGGAAAGGCTGGCACAGATTTACTAGTTATGCCCCTCTGCCCAGACTATAAGGTAGTTACTACCACCAAACACTCCAAAGCCAGCTACTCTAAGGCTCTTACAAGGGTACCCAATTATACTGGGTGATGAAGCCTGAATAGGTGAAAGCGCTAACTCTTTATAATAAATCGTACAACTGATTTTAGAGAGTTTGGATTCTGTTTTTTACGAGTTGAACAACTTGTGACATTCACTCAAGGATTTTGCCCTCCGGCTGCTTTGTTCCGGTTCTCCGACCTTGCCGTTTAACTTTCATATTTAATAATAAATAATAAGGGAAGATGAATGTACTAAATATCTATTTACAATAAACACCAGAGTTTCATTAACAGGAAATATTCAAATAGCACAGATTCACACAGATACAGAAAAACAGTACTTAACTAATCTGACTATATTTTTCTGACTGATCTGAAAAGTTACTATTCCTTGGTTTGTTACTAAAGCAAGGCAAGATGAAGTAGGTGAGTGATCCTGCTATGTCAGCTTACAAAAACAGACTTCCCTGAGACTTTAGTCTCATCTAGTATTAAAACATCATTTTTTGCTGGATTACAGAATGACATCACATACATCTGGTCATCTGACTTTGGTTCCCATAATACTCCCCTTTACTAGAAACTGAACCAGAATCTTGCACATGTGTTACTATACACACAGATAAAGCTTTGCTAAGATGTGTTATAGCATCTGGAAGCCATAAAACCATTTTAACCCTTCTAGGGTAGCAATTAATTCACTGCTAAAGACAATTCAGAAGGCTTTCCAGTACAGACGTTTTGTCTTTGGCTGCACTGAGACCTGTGAGATACAGTTTTTATGGCCTAAGTAAAGTAATTTAATTTAAAAATATTTTTTCTAAACGTTAGCTAGGGCTAAGCTTAATCTCTTCTCTTCCAGTATTCTCTGTTACAATATATTAATTCTGACAGTTACAATACAGTCTGACATACCGGTATACTTTTTTTCTGTCCAGCAGGACTCACTGTTGGTACATTTTTTAACACAAGCGACTTTACAAATACATTTTCAACACAAGCACCTGCACAAATCAGTTTGTCATACAAATGACATATAATACTTTACAAAACTCCAGCTAGCTAAACACACACATGACAGATGCCTACTTACAAACTATTTATACAAATTGCCCAAATTGCTTCAAAAGGTCACCATGATATGATATGATATACATAACAAATCTGTAGCATAAAGCATCACCTTTATAGCATCTATCCTGTTCACTACCAGGCTTCACTCTGTATGCCTGTGAAGTCCCACCAAATAGGTCCATAGGTAGTTACTAAGGTCCTGGAGGCCATTAATTCATTAAATCCGAGTGATACCTCCAGGTGCATCTGCAGTTAACTCCTAGTGACACCTCTAAGCATCAATTATTGCTTGTTCATATTTGCATCAATTATTCCAAAAATCAAGTTATGTACAAAGTTTTAAAAAAATTAATCTTAAAGCTTACACAATGGCAAACTCAACTGCATTATACATATATAATACATTATATATATATATATATATATATATATATATATATATATATATATATATATATATATATATATATAATTTAGAATATTATAAAAGGTTATACTATAGCTCTGCTCAGCTTAACAACAAATACAATCCTCAAAAATTTTGGTCAACTCTCAACAACATCCTCTATCCTGGAAAGCCCTCTAATCCCTCCCCATACCCTAACTCTTCCTCTCAGGAAACAGCTACCCTCCTGAATAAACACTTTATCTCTTCCATCCAACATCTGGTGACCTCTAAGCCAAACTCTACATCGACACCCACCTCTCCAAGTCCCAATAATACAACTTGTTTTTTGTTTGAGCCAGTTCCCATTATTTACATCAAATCTCTGCTACTCAAGCTAAAACCTTACTCTCCTTCCACTGACAATCTATATCCTACATTCCTCAAACTTGCTGATGACTCAATTGACTATCCTATATCTATACTAATTAATCGATCTATTCTGGAATCAACTGTCCCCACCCTTTGGAAATGTTTCTTCACTATCCCTCTTCATAAAGGTGGAAACTCCACTGACCCCTCAAACTACCGACCCATTGCCATTCTGTCACCCCTCTCCAAGATATTAGAAAAATGTATTCCCTCACAGCTTCTCAAACACCTCCTCACACACCACTTACTTACCCCTACCCAACATGGATTTCGTCCTCACCACAGCACCACCACTGCCCTCCTCTCCTTCACTCATATCATTGCAGAGGCCCTAGACAACAATAAACTCATTTCCTGTCTCTTCCTAGATCTCTCCAAAGCCTTCGATACTGTCTCTCATCCTCTACCACTATCCAAACTCGCAAATCTTCACCTATCCCCCTCCACACTTGCCTGGTTTAATAGTTACCTATCTGGCACAGAACAATCTGTCAAATGGCTCTCATCCTCCTCACCTTGCCTTCCCATCTCTACTGGTGTTCCCCAAGGCTCCATCTTGGGACCCCTTTTGTTTAACATCTTCACCAATGATTGTTACACCTCATGCAAAGAATCCTCCCTTATTCAGTATGCCGACGACTCCACACTTATATCCATCTCAAATAACATTCCTGAACAACACTCCCTGACCCAACAGGCCCTACTATCCACTGAACGATAGCTCTCTCACAACCTACTGATCTTCTTCTTCTTCTTCTTTCGGCTTTTGTGCCACAGCGGCTCATCTGTCCGCTCATGATTGGCAGTGGAGTTTTACAGTGTCGAGTTGCCAGCCTGGCGCCCAACCTTCCATAGAAGGCACACACACACCTAGGGCCAATTTAGAGTGTCAAATTCACCTACTGCATGTCTTTGGGATGTGGGAGGAAACTGGAGCACATGGAGGAAACCCACGCGACCACAAGGAGGACATGCAGACTCCACACAGAAGGCACCCCAGCCGAGAATAGAACCAGAGAACCTCTTGCTGTGAGGCGACAATACTAACCGCTGCACCACCTTGGCCGCCCTCACAACCTACTGATCCTAAATCCCAAAAGACCAAACTCCTACTTTTCCTTCTCCGTTCTCTTTCTCATCACAAAACCTCCTTTTTTATTACATCTTCTAACAATACAGCTATCCAACCTGACACCCACACAAAACTCCTAGGGGTCATTATCAATGATGAACTAAAGTTCAACCTACACATACTCCAATGTATAAGAAAACAAACCAGAAACTAGGTCTGCTATATCATAACAAAATATTCCTAACCCCTGAATCTAGACTTACCCTGGGCCAAGCACTCCTCCTCCCCTCCCTCTTATACGCCACCCCAGTTCTTACCAATATCCAGGCCTCCTCTCTAAACAAACTGCAACAGACTTAACATAAAATAGCTAGATTCATTACTAACTCCCCATACAACTCACACCACTGCATTTCTTTAAACTCTCTTCAATGGCTTGAACTTCCCCAATTTCTTCTATCTTATCAATTTCATATGCTACACTCTATTCTTTATAAACCCTTCTTCTGTCCATCTCTATCTTCCTTAGTCTCCATCTACATCCCATCCTGGACCCTCCGTACTTCTAATCAACATTTACTTGATATCTACCACCCAAAAAGGTCAGTAGGCAAGCTACTCTACAAACACTTCCTTGCCCATGCTTGGAACAAACTTCCCCTTGACTTACGTTCAATCTCCCACACCTCACACTTTAAAAATGAACTAAAAGCTTATTTTCTCAATTCTAGAACCTGCCCTTGCCATGACCCTACCTAGCCTTCCTTCCCTTTATGTACCCTCAAAAGGACCATATTGAGTACCTCATTATACCTCTCTCTCCAATGTGTCTACTATGCATTTGCATAATTTTATACAAACAAAATATGTTTATTGTTGACCTATTGAACTATATCAATGTAAAATAGTTACTTAGCTTCTTTTCAATGCAACTTTAACTTTATGCATGTAACCCAACATATGTGAATCTTTTTGCTATAACTGGTATTATATCAATATTGTTTAAAATTGTACTTGTTTGAAATGTACTACCGGAGCTTTTCTCCTCGGGTCTCCACTGAAAATGGGCTACAAGCCCAGCTGGACAAACCCGGTTAACAAATGTCAATAAATAAATAAATACATTAATATTTGACCTCTATGTAGTGCAGGTAAAGAGATATTAACTGTTCTTTTTATGATATTAATTTATATGGATATAATTTTCACATTTTTTTAAATATTTCAACAACCAAGTAACACAGACAGAACTCCTTAGCCTCATATGAAAGCTCTCAGCTAGATGAAAACATGCTGATGATAGTGTGTGTGTCACTTGAGTGGTTGCTGCTGAGATATTATAAGTTGTTTGCAAAATATTATAAACATAATAGTTACTGTGTTTGCTGGGACTTATAAAACTGATTAAGACCTAGAACCTAAAGAATACTACCACTATAAAAATAGTTTGAGCTGAAGGGTTTGCCATTTATACCTCTTATGGTTCCAGAGATATGAATATTTGTTTGAAATGTGAGGACATAATTTAATTTTGTCAAAAGGCTTAGGCTTCACCCATTGGAAGTTAAAGTGCAAACTTCCTGAGCTCCATTGGCATGAAGGAGTTAAGAGCCCTAGCTCAAATCCCCCCTTAGCTAAAACATCATCTGATTAAGTGACTTGCTCAAGGTCACACAGTACACAAATGAAGGCTGAGAATAATCAGATCTTGTACCACAGGAAGTAACATTCTTATGAAGTGTGCTATAGATTTACCTTCATTCAAATTACAAGTTATAATTTTCTGTGACAAAACTTTTATTGACATTTCATCTTTAGGTTATGTTACAATTTTTGCAGCATGCATTGTTTTTGTGTGTTACAGTGCAAATGTCAAAGGAAAGACTGACATTATTAATGAAATGGTGAGTGATGGATTACAAACAATGGAAGCTTTACATGTAGTATCCAAAACAGACAGGACTTTGGAAGCATGCTGATGGAGGATGAAGGCATGCCAATGCCAATAGAAGATACGGTGACTGAAGTCAAATGGGAAAAGGATAGGTCTATTGAAAATCTCAATTTGGTGGATGTTGAGGCAGAGGAGGAAGAGGAATTTTATGAAGAATCTGCTAATGATAAAGAGGCTTCACTTAGCATCTGCTCTACTGAAGATGCAGAGACAGGTGAGTAAAGTCTTTTTTTATTACAGTATGTTGTTTTTGTAATTTTGTAAATTCAACCCAAGGGCATGGTGCATGCGTGTGTGTGTGTGTGTGTGTGTGTGTGTGTGTGTGTGTGTGTGTGTGTGTGTGTGTGTGTGTGTGTGTGCCTTTGTCTTATAATGTTCCTGGCTCTGTGTACATGTGCATGTGTATATGCATATGTGTCGGTGTGTGTGTCTGATAGTCAGAATGGGACTGTGTCCATGTGCAACTGTGTGTCTATGTGAGTGTATGGGTGTCTATGTCTGTATATTTGAATGTGTTGATACATATGTCTGTGATGATATGTGGCTGTCCAGCTCAACTCAAGCTGACTAACAGATTGGGCTCACGGAAGGTGCCCTGAAGCTTTTTGATTGTTAAATCCTATGCAGGATATAATCCATATAGCTAAGGCTAATGGTACATTTTAACATCTACTGTTACAGTACGTTTTTTTTCTCAGTTGTACTTTCCCCTTTCCAATCCTTCACACCAGTGATGTTACCACCTACTCGGCCCATGTTGCCGCAGTATGAGTGTTCCCTAAGAAAGGCCTTGCAGTGCTCCCTTTCTTGCCTCACTCATTCATTCTTCCCCTCAATTTACCAAAATGCACTTCTTCTCCAGTTTACAACTGCATGTAGCTCCTCAATCTCTAGCATTATGTGTCATAGATTATAAATTACATTTCATTTATTCTGCACACTGGTTTGTCCTGCATGCTTAAAAAAACTTGCATTCAGTCTTACTTCGGTTAGCATAAGCAGTTGTGTCCGCTGCTTGTGTTATTAACAGGGTGACATACATAGTTGTGATTCAAGACCAGGATTGTGTGCCGGTAAAATGAAGCAATGAGGAGTAAGTTGATGACAACATATCGATATTGAAATGTTGTGAATCCTAGAAGACGGTCTTGTCAAGATGACCTAACAAACATTGATTCAGCAAAGTCTGATTTGCCATATCTTTGTGTGAGACATGATTACCTTGGAGTCAGACATGATGAACAGAAGTAAAGGGATGTAGTGCTGTGCTTGAGGAGGTGTGGGGTTGTCCCCACTGGAAAAACAATGTTTTGGTGTAGCAGCTGTCAGTCAGTTTGTTTTCACTGAGCATTAATTATGGCTCAGGCATGATACGTCATTGATATGTGCATATGTAATATCACTTTGATAATGTCTTGCTTGTATATAAGGTGAAAACAGATGGGATTGGTGTTTTTACCTTTGTGTAGATTAATGAAAGAGTATGTAAGAATCACACTTATTTCCCAAAGGATCAAAATTCAAATCAATGAAGAAAATAAAATAAAAAGAAAGAAAGAAAGTAAAACAAGTTTTTTGATAGTGGGGCAAGGCTCCCTGCACCCCACACGCACCCTCCTAATTATCTATACCAACTTCAAGATAGCACAACAGTGTAGAAAGGGAAAATTCCTACTCCCTACTGCTCTGCGACCTCCCACAAAGTAAAGCCAAATTACTTACAAAGTAATCCAATGATTAATCATTTCATCCAGCATTTAAGACGTGTAATATTACAAACATTCAGTTATATGGAATCTTAACATATATGAGTGAGTGTGTGTGTGTGTGTGTGTGTGTGTGTGTGTGTGTGTGTGTGTGTGTGTGTGTGTGTGTGTGTATATATATATATATATATATATTTTATAAATATATACATATATATATATATATATATATATATAAAAATATATATATATATATATATATATATATATATATACATATATATATATATATATATATATATAAATATATATATATATATATAAATATATATATATATATATATATATATATATATATATATATATATATATATATATATATATATATATATATATATATATATATATATATATATATATATATATATATATATATATATATATATATATATATATATATATATATATATATATATATATATATATATATATATATATATATATATATATATATATATATATATATATATATATATATATATATAGGTAGATTCATAGGTAGGTACCAGGCTATTAGCCCTAGGGCCTATATAAGCCTAGCCAAAAAGTTACCCTGGCTTTTGCTACCTAAGAAAATCATTTTCCTGTGCCCCTGTCGAGCAGAGCAACAGAAGTGATCCCTGGGGTGAATTTCCTATTTCCCATCCAATCATCAAGATTTTTCTTGAAGACTGCTAATGAGGAGCTCTGTTTCACATTGATAGGTAGTCTGTTCCAGAGTATGTGTAGTCTCTGGGACAGGAATCTATCCCACCAGAATGTTCTGTTTATTGTGGTAACAAGGTTTAGGTCCCCAGAGCATATAGCTCGGAAGGATTGGGATTTCTTTAAGTAGAGCATGTTCAACAGCTCTGGGTTTGACATAACTTTTTATGTTATATTGAGAATCTTTGGTAACCACCACAGAACAATAGCTGTTAAAATTTCATTAATAAATTTAAAAAGAAGTTCGAGAAGCGCTTTCGGCAAGAATGCCTTCTTCAGATCGTAAAATTCATGAAATAAAAATCAGTACTTAAAAACCTACTATCCAATCAAGAATGCATTTCAGTTTCCAAAGTGATGTTTCATGTTTTAACACATTGGCTAAATAAAATTTATTTTCAACCAATCAAAATATGTCCCCTCAAGTCCAATGCTAAATTAGCATACTTTTAAAGTCAACCAATAGTATGGGAAATAACATCTCTGTGAAATGCAGACAACTTCCACCTATTGAAACCCAAGGCTCCAACTTCAAGAGCCAGTTAACATATGAAGACAAAAGCTTCATTTATATAAATCAATAGTATCTCATTTTATTAATTCAATGTTTCATATTTACCCCACTCAAGAACCGTCCAAAATGGACAACAATCACTTTCTTCGCTCTTTATAAATAATCCCCTTCCCAACTTATCAATGGCTTTCAAAAATGCACGTTCTCCACCAAAACATGAAGTGCTGCATCCACAGTAATACAAGCGCAGCATGCACAACCACAAAACTGCATTTCTACCTTTAGAGAGTTTATTTATTAACATGTTATGATCATCTGTTAAAATATCTGTTAAAACATAAAGTGCCACGTCCACGGCAGCACAAGCACAACATGTGCAGCCACAGTATTATCTGACTTCTATAACAAGAGTCGTGTTCGGCAGATATATTTCTTCTTTACATTATTTTAATGGCCAAGTTATACTTTGATGAAAAAACTAAAACATTGCATATCAAAATTATAAATTTGAAAGTACCATAAATAAGAAAAATGAATTCAAAGTGCTACAGCAATACAAAAAACAGCAAATCTAACTCATGCATCTTGACCAATGATAGCCAGTATTACCATTTTTAGACCAGGAAGCAGATAGCAATAAATGCTTCATTTCATTGGTTATAAACATACACAAATCGCCAATCAAGTATCACAATTAAATGGTCTTGTCCAAAATCAGTAATTCATGTCTGCACCACTTAGTTGCCATCTATACAGTCAAAGTAAATCCAGATACAAACATCCTTTCCCAACGTTGCTTATAGCAATATAAATATAAAAAAGCCATAGCCAAAAAAATAATAAAATCAAAATGCTACAGCAATACAAAAGCAAATCTAAGTCATATATCTTAACCAATAAAAACCAGTAATGCCATTTATAAACCAATAGGCAGATGGCAATAAAGTGCTTCGTTTCATTGGTTATAAACATACATAAATCGCCAATCAAACGTCACATTTGAATGGTCTTTATCAAGAATCATTATTACATGTCTGCTCCACTCAGTTGCTGTCTATGCTGTCATAATTAATCCAAATGCATGTGGGCAGGATTCAGGAAGCCTCCGTGTAAGAGTTATAACTCTTACACGGGAGGTTGTTAAACAGGTGATGTCAGCATGCCATGCATGAGGTGCGGAGGCGCTGAATCATTACTGTAACTCTTACACGGTCCGTAGACAGCAGGGGGCGTGTCCGTAGGTTGCCTCCTGCAAGCGACACGCCCGTGGAAGTCTGGAATGGCAGAAAGTAAATAGCTACGAGAGGCTTGTGGAAATGTGAATAAACACACTACACAACACATGCCCCCAGAGACCAGCAATGTAAAAGTGAACAGGATAAGAAAATGAAAATGAAAACTGTTTTGTATTTTTTTAAAACCCAGTAATGTTTGTTACTGCATGCTTGTGTGCGGTGTTACCAGCTTAAATAGCAGTTAGCAATCAGTGGAAAAGGACAGCAGAACTAAATATGCAAAGTAAGCTGTTGAAGTAATAGCATAGCAGTAGAGTTGTCGGGTTTAAGAGCAGGGCAAGCAAGGTTCTATTCACACAACAACTTTTTTTGTAACGAGCACTAAAGGCCTCGCCAGTATTGTACAATGTAAAAGAGCTTCCTTCTCGTGAAATGGTGGAATGAATGGATATATTTTTGCACACAATAATAAAATATTTAGAAA
This sequence comes from Protopterus annectens, assembly GCF_019279795.1. Taxonomy (NCBI): domain Eukaryota; kingdom Metazoa; phylum Chordata; order Ceratodontiformes; family Protopteridae; genus Protopterus; species Protopterus annectens. Next base: position 76,859,332 of record NC_056749.1, on the reverse strand, counting down.
TGTATGGATACAAAACGTGCGAGACAGAGTGCCTCAGAGCTGAGTAGTGTTTCAAAGGCTGCAAATTGCTTGCCAGCTACACTGGTTTACCAGACCTCAAATCAGCAACTAGCTGTGCTAGCTTAACATGCGCAGCTACTAGCCAATTAGTTTAACCCATGCACACTGCTGGCGCGGGAGGTGCGCGCCGCCGCCCACAAGCTAACCGTCAAAAGCGTACAAGAGTTCACAAGAAACGAGCGCTGACCTGGTTTTTTTAAGTGCTTAAAAAGTGCTTTTGGCATGTTTGATTGGGACAGGTCTCGAACTCATTTCTAGACACTCATAAAACTATAAAAATCAGTGGTCAGATTCGAACCCAGGATAATACCATGCACTAGAGTCAAGGGTATCAAACTACTGGTCAAGGACAGCAGTACTAGAAATGCAGAAATAGTATATATATAGATGTAATCCAAAATGGAGCATGATAAAACAGTTTCTGTGAAGTAGATACAATTCCAAAGACAGAAATATAAGCCCCATAGGTGGAAA